>NC_133337.1:35412060-35712060 GCF_030506205.2 Paramisgurnus dabryanus | reverse complement strand
GAGATTTTATGTGCCACCCCAGAGTAACTGCTGGCCCCTGCCTGGCCACCCCTATGAAAAATCCCTTCCTCTGCCACTGATTAGCAAAACACAAAAAATAAATTATATTATAAATATTTACCCGGACAAGTGACTTTTGTGCATGGACAAGTGAAACATAAATTTACTATCCTCAAAAAGTTAATGTCAAGCCCTGATATATAAAACGCACATTTACGGACCATTTTAAACAATAAACTGACACAAAGACATTAATTAGTATCAGTTGACATACAACAACGTAGGAACGGTCCTCTTTCTCAACACTTGTAAACACTGGGGCGGAGTTTCGGGTTCGTTCTCTGTCACCTCTTGACGTCATGACGTATTGCGTGGGGTCACGCTGGCGCATCACGACCGGATCTACATGACGAGAAGTTGTGGTTTAAAAGTGCATATTTTTCATTTTTCTTGTCAAAAATGACAATCGTTTCGCTAGATAAGACCCTTATGCCTCGTTTGGGATCGTTTATAGTCCTTTGAAACTCCGTTGAAAAAAACTGTTAAGTGTTGAGTTAAGTATTAAATGTTGGGCTCTATTAAAGTCCATTAAAATGAGAAAAATCCTGCAATGTTTTCCTCAAAAAACATAATTTCTTCTCGACTGAACAAAGAAAGACATCAACATTTTGGATGACATGGTGGTGAGTAAATTATCTGGATTTTTCTTTTAAGAAAATGGACTAATCCTTTAAGTTTAATGTAAAATAGGTGAAAACTGTATAGTGCAGCAAAGAAAAGTCATTTGCAGTCGTTAGTTAACACTTAATTCCAGAATACAGTAACAGTATGGATGAAATTTTTGACATGGTAAAGACATAATTAATAGAAACTGTTGTACAATTCCGACCTTCCTGTGTAATGCAGATCGAACCACACCCCATTCCCACTCTCAATGCGTCCACGCCTGCGTCAATCAAGTTCTTAGCCTGAGCAGCTGTAACCACTTCAAAGAGAGAAGATGATATTAGACTGAATAAGATATAAAGACTTCAATTAAATGATCACCGTCGTATTTTAATCGGACTTACCGTTTCCACCCACGACCTGCAGCTCTGGGTACTTCTGCTTGATGTAATGGATCATATCAATCTGGTATACAGAGTTGCCTTGGGAAGAATCCTGTTAACAAACAAACCCTATATTAACTCAACAGAACCAACAGCGAGAAACATATTTACAGGTAGTCCAAACACATGCATATATGTAGCAATGACATTTTATTCGCAAAGGCAAACCATTCAATATCATAAAAATGTAAAGCTGCATTCTGTAACTTTTGCATCTCTTAGCTTTGTTTGAAACTAGGGATGCTAAACAATTAATCGCGATTAATCGTTAGCAGAATAAAAGTTTTTGTTTACATCACAAATGTGTGTAAACTGTGTATAATAAATGTGTGTGTATATATATATATATATTATAAAAGTTGTGGTTTAAAAGTGCATTTTTTTTATTTTTCTTGTCAAAAAAGACAATCGTTTCGCTATTTAAGACCCTTATGCCTCGTTTGGGATTGTTTAAAGTCTTTTGAAACTCCGTTGAAAAAAAACTGTTAAGTGTTGAGTTAAGTATTAAATGTTGGGCTCTATTAAAGTCCATTAAATTGAGAAAAATCCTGCAATGTTTCCTCATAAAACAAAATTTCTTCTCGACTGAACAAAGAAAGACATCAACATTTTGGATGACATGGTGGTGAGTAAATTATCTGCATTTTTATTTTAAGAAAATTTAATATTCCTTTAAACCAATCATAGGATGACTTAAACACACTGGTGTTATAAAAAAAAACATTCTTACTTTCCAATGCAACCCCATAACCTGCTCCTATTTTGTTGATCAAATTGAAACACTGATGGTTCTGTCAGGACCTACCAGGACTACTACATCGACCCCTGCTTGCACGAGCAGGTCCAGACGGTACTTGTCATCGTCACGGGTTCCTATGGCTGCACCACACAGCAGCTGTTTGCGTGCGTCTTTGGAGGCCAGCGGATAGTCCCTGTTCTTCTTCAGATCTGTGCGGGCGATTATAGCCACCAGCTCATCTTTATCATTCACGATGGGCAGTTTACCTGTTCAAGCAAGACGTAACTGGATGTTAATATCAGTTTTTAGTGTGAAATGACATGATGTAGTGCTTCTGCACGTGATCTCACCTTTTTTACTGCGTTGCAGGATATCATTGGCCTCCTTCAGAGTGACACCGGCTGGAGCAACTACCAGATCTTCTCTTTTAGTCATGGCCTGGAAAACATTTACAGAAATTGAATGAAAATCGGATGAAATCGGTTAAACGAATCATTCACTGGTTGTCCTCATTTAATAAATGCATGAGACATGATTACCTCTCCCAAAGGTTTGTTATTATCTTTCTCGGACAAGAAGTCGATGTCTCGTGATGTGACGATGCCGACCAGTTTGCTGCCCATCTTGCCAGTCTCAGTTATGGGGATCCCAGAGAATCCGTGTCTAAGTTTTGCTTCAAGTACGTCACTTACTGTGTGCCGTGGTGTAAGCACCACTGGATCAGTGATGAAACCCTGTTCAAACCTCTGCACACATACACGCAAACACCTTAACATCAAATATGACACCGACAGAAGATATCAACCTCAAATTAAAATTTGTGAAAGATGTGGTAGTCTTACCTTGACCTTGCGTGCTTCGTTGGCCTGAAACTCTGGGGTGCAGTTATGGTGAATAATTCCAATCCCTCCCATGAGCTGAATTAGCGAATCAAAAGCATTTCAATAAATGACTGACAGATGTTTTGACCAATCACAAAAGGTGTAGAGGAGAAAGTATACTTACTGCCATGGCAATGGCCATTGAGGATTCAGTGACGGTGTCCATGGGAGAGGAGATAAGCGGGGTCTTTATTGTGATCTTTTTGGTCAATGCTGAAGTCAAGTCCTACATATAAAAATAGTAAATTAACATCTCATCAGTTCCATGTTTAGCCACACGGGGCAGAACAGCGAACGTATACACAAGTTATTAAAAAACAAGAAATGTTAATCATATAAACATCAAATCATTTTATCACCAAGTCCAAACATTAGCAAGGGACGATGTGACCATGAAGGCTGTGACCTTCGTTTATACACCAGAGCTGAGAAATATTCCTTGTATGCAGATAAGCTCAAAAACATTCCCATAACAACCTTCATGTCTGTACCACAAGCACAAGTTCCCAAAATACTTTCGCATTGACACAGGTGGGAGAAGAATGGCCTCATGGGTGAATAGACACCATAGTGAGAAAATTCCCAAACCCACAGTTCAGTCAAAGCTGGTTTTATGAGCAATGGTTCAAAGCGACAGACACGAGACATTAAATCTGCCAAACCCTCCAAATGGGGTTTCGGTTTCAATCTTGGTAAAACTATATTGCCTTTACAGCATCTTTAAAGTGTACGCACAGTGCAATAAAGAAACCGAAAACAAAATAAAAGTGTGAAATGTGCAATTTTTTTCACATACCTATGGGAACATGCAGATCAGGGCAGTTAAGTTCAAAAACAATAGAGTCAAATCTCATTGGTTCTGGGATCTCGCGTGACAAAACGCTTATATGGCAACTAGTCATGAGATGGCATGAGGGCGAGTAAATTAAATTATGAAACAATTTTCATATTTAAGTGAAACAGAACAGAACGAAACAGAAGGAAGAGGCAAATATCTGACTGTTTTTAAGTCTGAAAGGTCTGGGCCAGAGTCCAGAGAGGCAGACAATTTAGTTAAAAATAGCAAGTAGGGAAAACGCAGACGGTCATTTAAACATACACTGTCATTATGAAAACAAACTGAACGAGTGAATGAACACGTGGATGAGCGCAGTGGATTACTCACCACTTCATCTGATGTGAAGTCAATAAAGCCAGGCAAGATCAGAAAATCACTGTAGGAGACACACAGAAAACACATGACAGTCAGTGATCAACCATCAAATCATAGACAGATCAGTCATACACTACTTATAGCAAAAGGTAATAAGAAAAGGCTGCTTTAGAGGATCACAGTAAATATTACTATCAGATTTTTTAAATCATCTTAAGGCAGAACAACATACAGGATGAGGAAATTGAAAATATTAAAAAAAAGTATTTCCATTTTATTATTATACGTGGACCACCAAACCAGTCATATGGGTATTTTTTTTTTTCAGAAATTATAGATCATCAAGAAGAATAAATAAGTTTCAAAATGTTTGAATCTGAGTGTGCAAATTTTTTTTTTTTAAGGAATAGTCTATCTATTTTCCATATTAAACTATGTTATTACCTTAACTAAGAAGAGTTGATGCATACCTCTATCATCTTAGGGTGTTTTCACATATAGTTCATTTTAAAAGAACCAAACCCAGTTCACTTTAAGTGAACCAAAAAAGGAACTAGCCGAATGTGAACTCAGTCCTTTTGGTGTTCACAATAAAGTGGACTCAAAAGAGTACCCAGTTCTTTTTTTGGTCCCCTTCAGAACTGAAGTGATCTCAGACCCTTTCTTGTTCACATCACAACTTCATAAGAACTCAGATCCCAGCTTTCTGTGTAGCAGCTGATTTTGATACAATGTCAAAACAACACACAAAGCGGACCGGGACCTCATTGATTTCACATATCAAAAAGAAATCGAACCACAAAAGAACCCAAAAGCGAACCGTACTCAGACCACCTCCGGATGTGGTCTGAGTTCGGTTCGCTTTGGGGTCCTTTTAGGGGGGTCTGAGATCACTTGGTTTGTTCACATATACACCCTGAACTACTCTGAGAGCGTTTGGAGGGCTCAAACGAACTAGGTGTGAAAACACCCTTAGTGCGTGCACGTAAGCGCTGGGGCGCGCTGCAACACTTCGATAGCATTTAGCTTAGCCCCATTCCTTCAATGGTACCAAACAGAGATAAAGTTAGAAGTGACCAAACACATCAACATTTTTCCTATTTAAGACGAGTAGATATACGAGCAAGTTTGGTGGTACAAAATAAAACGTAGCTCTTTTCTAAGCGGATTTAAAAGAGGAACTATATTGTATGGCGGAATAGCACTTTTGGGAGTACTTCGACTCGGCGTAGTAACACCCTCCCTCTCCCATTATGAGAGGGAGAAGGGGAGCGGATTTTTCAGGCGAGTCGAAGTACTCCCAAAAGTGCTTTTACGCCATACAATATAGTTCCTCTTTTAAATCCGCTTAGAAAAGCGCTACGTTTTATTTTGTACCACCAAACTTGCTCGTATAACTACTCGTCTTAAATAGGAAAAACGTTGATGTGTTTGGTCACTTCTAACTTTATATCTGTTTGGTACCATTGAATGAATGGGGCTAAGCTAAATGCTATCGAAGTGTCGCAGCGCTTTTACATAACCTTTTGGCATAAAAGATAAAATATTTTGAGCCATACACTGTATTTTTGGCTATTGCTACAAATATACCCGTGCTACATACGACATACGATTTTTCTAAGGGAACAGTAAATATGGTTAATTATAATATTATAAGATAATATTGTACTGCAAAAAAAGGCTTCTGTGTCTCCAAACAAAAAATATTAAATTTCTCCTTTGATTTTGGGATAAAACATGATTTAAACTGAATTTAATGTTTACTTCCTTGATGCAATTACACATTAACTTTAAAGATTTTAAAGGGATAGTTCGGCCAAAAATGATATTAAACCCATGATTTACTCACCCCCAAGCTGTCCGAGTTGCATATGTCCATCGTTTTTCAGACAAACACATTTTTTTGATATTTTAGAAAATGTTTTAGATCTTTCAGTTGATTAAATGTAATGTTACGGGGTCCACCCATAGTACACGACCTTCAAGTCCAAAAAAAGTGCGTCCATCCTTCACAAATTAAGTCCAAACGGCTCCAGGATGATAAACAAAGGTCTTCTGAGGGAAATTCGCGCGGTGTTGTTGTAGAAATATCCATATTTAAAACTTTATTAACGAAAATAAATACCTTCCAGTAGCGCCACCATCTTAGTCGCGTCCGCATTCAGGATGAGAGCTTACGCAGCCTATGGAGGCTAATCTGCTGCTGCTCTGTGCCCCCGCCCTCTGAATTTGTCATACGTCACTAAGAAAAGTGCGTACACTACGCTAATACTCTCTCCTGAATACAGAGGAGTCTAAGATGGCGGCGCTACCGGAAGGTATTTATTTACGTTAATAAAGTTTTAAATATGGATATTTCTACAACAACAGCGCGTGGATTACCCAAAGAGGACCTTTGTTTATCATCCTGGAGCCGTTTGGATTTAATTTGTGAAGGATGGACGCACTTTTTTTGGACTTGAAGGTCGTGGACTATGGGTGGACCCCGTAACATTACATTTAAAGATCTAAAACATTTTCTAAAATATCCGAAAATGGGTTAGTCTGAAAAACGATGGACATATGCAAGTCGGACAGCTTGGGGGTGAGTAAATCATGGGTTTAATACCATTTTTGGCCGAACTATCCCTTTAAGAAGGAACAGTTTTATGCAATGTTATGTCTAGGAGAGTCAGACACAGTCAAGCTAAATAAAAACCCAATTAGGTGTGGTTTTTGAGGCAAGAACATTGGAAAAAAGAGTGAGCTTAATGTGTGTGCATGTTCTTCAAACAAACCTTCCACAAACCACAGAAATCTACCAGAATGTGATGTGTAAAGTGCAAAAAGGAGAGAGAGCAAAAGAGAGCGAACGAGCGAGAGAATTTCTTTGCCTTGTCAAATTGTTGAAAACAAGGAGACTATGTTTGCTGGAACAGGGCGGTGCTCCTCTGTGCCCACATACACCGGTCAGACAACCCTAAACATCCACAAGACGGGTGGGAATAAACTGGCCTACTAAAACGTTTCTGTGTTTCTCTTCTAAATCAGGCCATGGTGAGAAAACAGAGTACATGTGACATTACAGACTGATATACAGATGTCCACCAACCATGTAGATGCAGCACAGGTAACACACTATAGCTTATAAGAGCTTAGCTTATCAATGAAATTCTATACCATCTCCTTAAAGGGACACTCCACTTTTTTGGAAAAGATGCTCATTGACCAGCTATGATTTTTACCCTTTTGGAATCCATACAGCTGATCTCCGGGTCTGGGCAATACCACTTTTAGCATAGCTTAGCATAGTCCATTGAATCCGATTAGACCATTAGCATCGTGCTCAAAAATAACCAAAGTGTTTCAATATTTTTCCTATTTAAAACTTGACTCTTCTGTAATTACATTGTGTATGAAGACAAACTGAAAATGTAAAGTTGTGATTTTCTAAGACGATATGGCTAGGAACTATACTCTCATTCTGGCGTAATCATCGAGGACTTTGCTGCCGTAACATGGCTGCAGGAGGCGCAAAAATAATATTACGTAGCGCATGAATATAGTCCCCTTGGTAATTACGCCAGAATGAGTGTATAGTTCCTAGCCATATCCTAGCCAAGATTTTGATAAACGTCTAACCATAGCCCAAAAATAAATTAAATTATTAAATAAGTCACTGTTTACTTTGCTTACTTGATGGAACATCATACATCTGATCTCTCAGGTTATTTTTGCAAACTCAACATATAACCAAAGTCAAGTTAATTTTGGCTAGAAGTGGGTTCCTCATAAAAGGACTATATTGGGTTAGTTAACCTAAATGGTGAAATGATGACTATTGCTTGTTGGAAAAGCTCTACCAACAGAGTTACAGTAACAGCTTATGATGAAGTATTTGCTTAAAGATTTTGCCGTGCAGACATAAATGCAGCGGTCACATTTCGAGTATGTGGTCCATACCCATCACTTTTTACTAATGTTTTGTGTTCCTTTGACAGTGTCAAGAGTGCACAACAAGAGTGTTAAGTTGCACATAAATAAGAAACTTTAAGGAATAGTCTACCCTTTTGCCATATTAAACTATGTTATTACCTCAACTTAGACGAATTAATACATACCTATCTTTTTTCAATGCATGCACTGTACAGCGTGTTGTGAATGTGTTAGCATTTAGCCTAGCCCCATTCATTCCTATGGTACCAAACAGGGAAGCCACCAAACACTTCCGTGTTTTCCCTATTTAAAGACTGTTACATGAGGAGTTATACCAGTAAGTATGGTGCCACAAAATAAAACTTTTTTTTGGTACCATAGGAATGAATGGGTCTAGGCTAAATGCTAACACATTCACAACACGCTGTACAGTGCACGCTTTGAAAAAAGATAGGTATGTATTAATTTGTCTAGGTTGAGGTAATAACATAGTTTAATATGGCAAAAGGGTAGACTATTCATTTAAACACAGCAGACATACAGACCTCATGTGCTCATGTGTACATAAATCGATTTAACACATTTGAGCATGTGCCATACAAGTGTGCTTTTATACCTCGGTCTCTGTGTACAGAGGAGCTCACATGATGCCAGGACAGTCATGCGTTCTGCACCGCATCTCTACACAAATTTCATTAAAGATCAGGCGACCTTTCAACCTCAGACTTCTAAGACGACACTGTTAGTGATTTACAGCGTCCACATGTCGATTCATCAAGTTAGATTTTTCCCTACACATGATAGTGTAGAAAAATAGTTTATACACATAACATTGAAGTTAAATGTGATTTTTTTTCCACTGATTGTTATGGAAACCTGAGGTATTGTGATATGAGGTTCAAAGCAACAAGAAGTGATTTGCTAGAAGACTAAAGAGCCCAAAGGCCATCTTCCATTATAAACCAAAGCAAATGAACAAGTACAGACTGGCTTATGAAGACTGTAGAGGCCGTTACAACAGTAATAAAGCATTATAAGTCCTATCCCTTACGAAAATTAACCATGGTTTTATTGTGGTAAAAGTGTAGTAACCATGGTTTTTTGGTGTATTGATTACTATCAGCAAAACTATGGTTTTACTACAATAACCATGGTCTAACTATGGTTTTTGAAAACCATAGTTGTCAAAACCATGGTTATTTTGTGGTTACCATGGTTTTACTACAGTAACAATGGTTTTTTGGTTTTAACTGTAGTAAAACCATGGTTAATTTTCGTAAGGGATCTGAAACATATAGGCAGTTTGAGTGTATATAAACTGCTTGTGAAGCAAACAAAATTCAGATATACAATATACAGCAGACATACGGACCTCATGTGCTCTTGTGTTCATAAATTGATTCAACACACATGAGCATGATGTGCCATACAAGCGTGCTTTCTGTACCTCTGTATCGGCTCACATGACGTCAGCGTGAGGACAGTCATGCGGCCTGCACAGCGTCTCCACACAAATTTCATTAAAGATCACACAGAAGACCTTTTAACCTTTCAACCTCAGACTGCTAAGACGAACCTGTTAGTGATTTACAGCATCAAGTTTGATCCTGTGGAAAATTTGTTTATACACATAACATTAAAGTTAATTGTGATTTGTTTTCCCACTGATTGTTTTGGAAACCTGGGCTATATTCCAGAAAGCAGGTTATGTGAATAAGCCGAGTAAGCAAGCAGACAAACTCTGCAAAAACTGTATATACATTATATATACACACATGTATAATACATTCTATTATATCAAACTGATCTGAACTGAAACCCATTCACACACTAGCAACTGGAGCAAAACAAATTAGAAACACCTGATGATTCTGAAACAAATTTGGCCAAATAATCTGCTTCCTTAATTGATCTCACAGAGAAGCTGAGGTTTCAATGTGACGTCTTTTAATAAAAGACCATTTTACTCACTTGTAAGTCATACCGTCGCCCATAGAGCAAAGCTCTTCGGCTGTGAGCCCATCTTGGGCAGACTCCTGTCCTGATCTGTAACGTGGATGTCCATTACACACATACACACAAGTATCACTGCAAGGACAGGGACCCAATTTCAAGTACTTACTTGTATGTGAGACCATCTCCGACAGAAAAGAGCTGCTGGGCAGACAAGCCGTCGTCTGGGATATAGCCCGTGCCTCCACTTATAAGATAGTCTGCCATACTGAAGATAGAAATACACAAACACAACCAAGTAAATAACTAACAGGTGACTTTGCTGGCAACCAGCCCTATTACTTTTAATTCTAAAGTCCAACTATCTGCTTTAATATATTGCAAACAGAGGGCTTGCATGTCAGATATTTCCAACCCTGTTTCTACATACACACAATGGTACAATTTTTTTCATAGTTGTAAAGGAAATGTTAATATTGCACTGCCATTATGTTTACCATTCAAATAAAACAGAACTATTATATCACTGTAATATGACATTATGTTCTGCTATTGGTCTCTTATTACTTTAATGCATTTGGCAGATGATTAGATTTAAACTTGCTGTGCATTCAATCTACACCGTATTTCATCAGTGTTATCAAACCCATGACTTCTTGGTTGCAAATACAATGCTTTACCAGTTGAGCTCCACAAACAGTTTATACCTCAGTCTTTATATGGCTGTATAACTTGTCAAACCCCCATTGTACTTCCTTTTACCTTAAAAACAGATGTTTGTCTTGTAAAAACTGGCATTAACCTCTGCAAATCTATTCTAATCTTGTCATGTTGTGAGTAAAATCAACAACATTACATCGTAAAACCTAAACATTTTGTTGCTAAACACCACAAGTGGATCTAAAATGTAAATCCTCCATAAAACAATTCAGTTTCGTGACCTGCAATATATTAAAGGGATAGTTCACCCAAAAATTTAAATTCTGTCATTGTTTACTCACTCTCATGTTATTACAAACCTGTATAAATTTCTTTGTTCTGGTGAACACAAAGGAAGATATTTTAAGGAATGTTCGTAGGCCCCATTCACTTCTATGTTAGCATAAAAGAATACTATGGAAGTGAATGGGGCTTACGAATGGACAAACATTCCTCAAAATATCTTTCAGCCTGTTCATCAGAACAAATAAATTTAAACAGGTTTGTAACAAATATGAGGGTGAGTAAATGATGACAGAATCTAAATTTTTAGGTAACTTTAATAGACACACAGATGGTGACACGCATGGAGGATTACGAAAAAATAAATAAATGGGTCGTTGACATGTAAATGTGCCATATGGTGTGACACAGCAAAAATTTAGGAAAACCCCTCAATATAAAAATAGCTTGAGAGAAATGTATCTTAATGTTAGAGTTACAAATAACATGAGAAATTTTGTCTTCAATTTTTAAAAAAAATCTTAATTGTTTAAAAAACTGGGAGTGATTTTTTTCTACATTTGCATAACTGTTATATCAGCTTTTATTTGTATTATTTCTGCATTATAGACACAAGCAAGCAAACAAACAGGCATGTAACTGCAATAAGAGTGTATTTTTGGATGTATTGCGAGCTCTGTGCAGTAATACGCATACCTACTAGTACACATACACACTAAAGGTACACACTACTGGCCCGGTGACCTACATTTAGCAAAACAAATGCAAGGCAGGCAAGCCCTAGCTGTGCCTTTATGTCGAATATAAACTACACATGCGCATTACACTAACATTAGCATTGTAAACCAACAAATCAACTCGTGTCGTTTTTAAAACAAACAGCACCTTATTTATGATACGTTTGTTTTTAAAGCAGCAACATTTGCTTCCTAAAGCTATAACATACAAATAAATATTTCACGAAACAATACCACATCGAGATCGCAAAACAGAAAATCAGGTTGAAAGTTACTTCCCACTGAGATAAACGTTGAATAGAAAAGCGAGCACACTTGCCACGCAGGAAAAATATGCTTGTGACGATCACTAATACACACACACACCAATAACCGCCTAAAATCCACGTTGTATCTTTGTTAGAGCTCCCCCTGACACACGCCTCCAGCAAAACCACTTTTTACAATAACTGAAAATAAAAATAAATGCAAACCTGAGTCTCTTAACACGAGCACGCGTTTAACTGAAGCGGATGAGCTGATGCACGTCAGGATGGAAAAACACAACCAATCGCTGTTTAGTCCTTAGAGACTAGCTTACAGGTGATCAGAAATCAGTTGAATATAGCCTACGTCCCTACAGACCCCCAATAGTTTAAAAATATCTATTTTGTATTGGGGTCTTGTGATGAGTGTCGGTTTATGTAGAGAACGAGGCAGACACAGAGCGCGCGCGTCATATCCTCAGTTCTACATCCACGTGGTGACGGCACGGTTAACTCTTTCCTTGCACACACCAGTAGTGCCTTTACCTGAAACACTTTGGGGCGGTTTCCCGGACAGTTTATACTAGTCCCAGACTAAAATGCATGTTAGAGCTGTCCGACATATATCAGTGCTATTATAAATTCAGGCCTATTCTTGAATTTATCCATACCTTGTCTGGGAAACTGCCCCTACTAATACTGTGTACTGGCTTAGTTCTTCGTGGTATGAATGCCACATGAGTTTGAGATGACTTTTGCTTTGTAACATCCCTGCTACGAAAACCAATGGTTCCTCTGCATGTGCAATTATGAAGCATCGGCTGTTTACCAATAAAACCATTACAAAATAACAAAAAGTCTGATTCCGGTAAGATTTAATAGTGTACAATTGGCTCCCATCCACCTGATAACATCCAACCAATAGAACCCAACACATGACCAACATGTGACCATTTTAAATTTCATTAAAACCAATACAATTATAACCATTCAATCCATTAGAATTTCTGTAATGGTTTCTAATGGTATTTTCAGCACATTGCAGCCACAAGACCAAGCTGGACTGTTGACACACAACAGCTTGGGTCCATGGCTTTGCTTTGACCCTACACTATTAAAAACAAACAGTGCTTAAAAGCACTAAAATTGGTTCCTGGCTCTTAATCATAGAGGAACCATTTTAAGTGCCACATACATGTAGGGTGGCCATTCGTGCCAGTTCCGCCGGACATATCCCGAACATGTTTCGGGTGCGTTCTCCGGAAGTCGCGTTGGTCGACCGCATACGTCATCAAGGTTTAATATTTCAGGTTCAATTTCAGAAAAGCAAGCGTTACATTTCAAGGTAAGAATGAAACTACAATGATTGTATGTCTTAAAAGAAATAAATCATAATTTTTTTATGTATTTTAGCTGAAATGTGGGAACCTCGATGACGTATGCGGTCGATCAACGTGACTTGAACCGAAAACATGTTCGGGATGTGTCCGGCGGAACTGACACCCTGCATACATGTACCAGTTTGCACCTTTTTGTACTGCCTCAGTGACAACCTTTAATACCTTCTTATAACCTTTTATTCAGAGAGTATAGTTTTGGTTAAGGTTTTAACTGTAGCCTTAGCTTTTTGTTCTTGGCCGACAAGAAGTAAAATTTGACAACATCTGTTGTTGTTGTCTATCTGTCTCAAGGCTCTAGACGGTTATGTTTAAAAATCCCAGGAGATCAGCAGTTACAGAAATTCTCAAACCAGCCTGTCTGGCACCTACCATCATGCCACAGTCAAAATCACTGAGATAACTTTTATACTCATCTTGATGGTCAATAAACATTAACTGAAGATCATGCACTGTATCTACTGTACATGATTTACTGTATGCATTGCACTGTCGCCACATTCATTGTTTTTATATGCCATTCAATTATTGAACATTTCTTCAAATACATTCATCAGAAGATTCTTTAAATAATTTGAAATAGGTCCTTTTGTACATTCACTATAGTAGGTCTTTATATTATAATATTAATATTTTTGTCATTATGTTGGTTTACATGTGTTTAGTTCAGTATTCAAGTATACATATACTATAGTAACTGCTTTTAGGGCAGTCTCGGGTTAAGCATTTAGCAGCTTGGATCCTGTTAAACAAGAAAATTCTCACAAAACCTGTCAAATCATGTTGGGGTCATATTTGACCTGAATGAAGATTTCGGGAAAGAATTAAGAAATCTTTTACAATTGTAAATGTTTTCAAGAAATTGTGTTGTACAAAAACAACTAGCATGTTAAAGTCATGGAAAGTATCTTTACATGAGGTTATATCTTAAGATAGGACACATAGGGGCTGTTTCCCAGACAGGGATTAGACTAGTCCCAGACTAAAATAAACGTAAGAGCTGTCTTAACTGAAAACAACTTACACTGACATATCTAAAAATACATCAGTGTCCTTTGTTTTGACTCAAAATGCACACAGGTATTGTTTTTAGTAAGGCATGCTTGTGAAAAATAGTTATATTTCCTAATTTAACTAAGGCCTACTCCTGTTTTAAGTTAATCCCTGTCCGGGAAACCACCCCATAGCATTTGTAATTGTTTAGCAGCAGTGTTGGATTTAAAAGTCAGTCACAACCAATTACCAGAAGCCAACAGCTTAAGGATGACTGTGCTTAATATAATCACAAATCCATTTCATTGACCAAACAAACCAACCATAGCAAATTACTCACAATGAAGATAAATGTTGTTTTTCTATTGTTTCAAAAACTTTATTTTGCCAAAAGTGCAATACATGCAGTTGCAGATGTACTGTACATTATGTATAATAGGCCAATATCAAGTTTAAAGAAGACACAAGTTTTTCATGGAAGTGTCGGGAGCAGTGTTGGCTCATGACTGCTCTTCCGGGGGGCACAAATTCAAAATATCTGTTCGGAGTGTCGTGTGTTGCTCGTGTCTTCAAAATATGTGTTTGTTGCGTCATGTGAACCATGTGCATCACATGTGCATCAAAATGAGTGCCTGCTGCACACGCGTTTATGATAAAAGAGACGCTCACGTTCACAACAATACACGCAAGACACTCCCTTAACAGTAAACTCTGATTACGCATCAGATTATGCGAGTATCTGGCAAACGCGAGCGTCTCTTTTATCATAAACCCTTTAGATGCGTCTGCAGCAGGCACTTATTTTAACAAGACACGTGATTTACATAGGATCACTCGATGCGCAGAACACATATTTTGAAATTACAAACCACATACACGACCGGCTACATACATGTTGTGACGAACTTCGCATCGAGCGCCCTCAAAAAAAGAAGTCACCGGCCGCCACTGGAGGTGAAAGTATTAAATAAAAAAAAGTTATAGCAGTTTACATTTATTGTAATAAATAAAAATAATGCAATAAAGTATTTATTTAATCCGTAAAATTAGGTTTGTGTTACACTTACCAACAGCGGCCACTAGGTGTTAACAGTTTGCTGCATACTCTTGTCACAAATTAATAAATTACTGTCACTGCATTATTATTACTGCTAAAAGTTTTTGAAATATGAAAACTACATTCTTAAACCTGTCCACAATATATAGTGTCATCATAATAGATTAAAAATGTACATGCAAAATATTGAAGTAAACTCATTTAAGGGTTTAAGAGTCATTTCTTCTACTAACTGAAAGTTACCTTTTGAATTTAGTTCCAATCATTTTTATACATTGTAAAGTATATCCAGACTCTCAAAAAAAGGAACAAATGTTATACTTTTTGTCATGGAGACGCTGCCTTTTAAAAAGGAACTAATATGTACCATAAAGGTATAGACATCTACCTTTGAGTTACCAGTATGTACCTCTAAGGTCCAGCAAAAAGTTAACTTTTTGAACTTTGTACCTTCGTGTACCTTTATTTCTGAGGGTGCATCGTTATAGCATTCCATTTTGTTCCTGATATGTCTGGTAAAGTCTGGTATGTTTTGCTTTGGTTTGCATTCCAGTGATAAACATGAGCAAACAACCATAACAGAACAACTTTCCCCAAATAACTTTACTACGTTAGGTTTATTCCCTCACTAAACCACACCACAAACCTTATGATTTTCACTTTAAAAATGTAACCTTTTAAATGTCCATTTCTATTTCAAGGCAGAATCAGCAATGTTGCAACTATCCCATGATTCTTTAGGGGATTTGAATAAGCAGGGGGAGTGAGGGTAACATGTAGGTCTGTGACATTTCTTTAAGTGAAGTGTGTGAATAAAGGCAGAAGGGACAATAACCGGATCTCCATTAGCAGTGCATGTGTGTCTGTGTCACATAAAGCACTAACTTTCCCTATCAAGCACTAACTTTCCCTATCAGAGAGGAAAAGGGTCACATACAGTAGTGGTTCGGTGTACCTCACCATATAGTATGTGGGTCAGTGGACATGTGGGTCAGAATATTCTCGTGCATCAATGGCTATTTCAGACCACTATTCTGACCCATATGGACTTTGCCAGGTCATGCATAGCTAAAGGAGACAACCTGATCATCTGTTCCCAGAATAGCTTGTTAAAAAGCCAGCTTTTGTTGACCCAGCATCTACTTTTAAGCCATTCAATTACACAAGTCTATTTTAACCTTGTGGACTTAAAGATTAGAGATTAGAATGACTAACAACTGCACAATATTAAGGACTTATCTTCAAAGTTACATTTCAAAGCCATCATCAATGAGAGGGGGCAAAACTTAGACACGGTCCACACACATAAAATCTCTGTGACATTGTGTCCTGTCACTTACCTGTTTGGTAAACCTGCTTGTAAGCGTGTCACGTTGTAGCGCTGGGCGGCAGACTCGTGTCCACGCACATATGAAACCCCTGGGAAAGCATGGGAGCAAAGAGATTCGGTGTTGTCCATCATCTCATGGTTCACCTCCTGTGCTTGGAAGTCCATCTCTGCCCAGTTTGTGGATAAATCCTGCTGAGTATTCATGTCCAGCCTTCTGACAAATAAAAGCTTTGCCTCGTGCCTCAGTGCAAATGCAAATGAACAGCTTTGAATCCTATTCAAAGTAGCACGATCATAGGTTCATGATTCAGGTATAAGTGCTGAGCCAAAACCGAAGATTGAATTATCTTCATGTAAATCCAGACTGAACCTGTAGCTATCGGCTTCTCATTTCTCTGACATCCAGACTGATGAGGTGAGGAGACAGGTTTGCTTTGACCGAACTCACAGCCAGGGTGAGTGAGTTCGCAGGAATTGTGGATCCATGCCCTACACACCTGCTCACATAGAGACCGGGGTGTCGTCGTGGAGATAGTCCCACCTCTGAATCCCTCTGGCCTATGCGTGTTGTAATAGGTGGACTGAGAAATGGTGGACAAATAAACCAGATAAAGGGGAACAGGAAAAGAAACAGCAAATGAGAGTTCAAGCCTGAGGGAGATACGCACTAGGACACTGAGAAAGAAAAAGGAGATAAAAAGGAATGCTCTCTCTGTGTCTCTCTCTCTCTCTGTGGCTTAGCTGTACTTCTGTCAACAGCACATGTCAGTCTTATAAAGAGGATTGGAGAATCCAACCTAGGGAACATTAAGGAAAAAGACACTTTACAGACTGTGTAGCCCTGAACAACTAGATTAGCAGGTCCAGGTGTGCTTGAGGACAGGTGACCTCCAGGGTTGCTATGGGGTTGCTAAGGTGTACTTGATGATTGCAATGAGTCAAAGGCTGCGTCAGAAACCGCATACTGTATAGTAGGTACTGAATAAGATGAAGTACCTACTTACTTGCCGTTAAAACAGTAGGTACTGTATAGTATGAATCCTGGTAGTATGAATGAGATTCGGACGTACTACATCCGCCATGTTGCTACATCACGTGACATACGTCATCATCACGTCATGTCATTCCAGCGCGAAAACTGCTGCATGCCTCTTCTTCTTCGTTGGATAACTCCTCTGCCAGGGCATCATGGGATAGTGAAGTGTCCATCGTATGCACGCTGCAAAATCTAACCGGAAGTAGTAGGTCATCCGGGTACTTTTCGCATACTGTTTTTCTAATACTATGCATTCGGACATACTACTCGCCTCGCCTACTGCATTTCGCGTACTATATAGTATGAAGTAGCAATAGTCTTTTTTAAGGATGTCATGTCAATGCGCCACAATTCTTGCACAACACCTCCAGGTCTTGCAACACCTACCAAGATGGCTAAAGCAAAACCTGTCAGATACTGCGCATGTGCAAAGTTTAATGGCATGAAGTGCTTGCCAATCTTCTTTACAACTGCTTGAATGGTAACCGGAGGATGCTGTAAACACCCTAGACAGCAAACATTACCATAAAAGAATATCCATTTTAAGATATGATGTTCATGGTTGATCTGACTCCAGTACATTATAATCTAAAGTTACTAACACTGTTTATATTATGTTGCCATGTCTCTATAAATAAGCAAGCATGCTTCACAATAACAAGGTTACAGATAGAGCTTCAAAACAATGTCAGTGAGTAGCTGATATTATTTGGCACTTTATATCATTATTTTTTGGTAATAAGCTGCAACAGGTGGTTGAGGGTTGAAGACAGCAGCTAAGGCTGAAATCCTCTTACGCCTTATGGGAAGACTATCACTGTGTTTTAATACTACAATTAACATTCTGGTTTCCATGTTTTGTGGGGACATTCCATAGACGTAAAGCATTTTATACTGTACAAACTGTATATTCTATTCCCTTCCCCAAACCATAACCCCAACCATCACAGAAAACTTTCTTGTACCTTAGATCTTCAATAAACATCATTCTGTTTGATTTATAAGCTTGTTTCCTCATGGGAACCTCAAAATGTCCCCACAAGGTCACAAATTTACTGGTATTCCTATCTTTGTGGGGACAATTAGTCCCCCCAACGTGATAATAGGCTTTATGGCCAGCTGCATTACTTCCTGAACTTCAGCCAGCTCCTTGTTTCCTGTCTGCCATTATTGGACAAACTGATTAATCCAGGTGTGCCTGACCTCAGTTGTCACAAACAAACTGATTAATCCAGGTGTGCCTGACCTCAGTAGTCACAACAACAATAATCAGACACACCTGGATTAATCAGTTTGTGCAATAATGGCAGACAGGAAACAAGGAGCTGGCTGAAGTTCAGGAAGTAGTGCAGCTGGGCATGAAGCCTATTACCAGGTACACACAAACGCGTACGCGCCTTGGTCTGTCACAGTCTGTTTCATAATGTGACTCATTAAAGGGACACAAGGCAGGATATTTATGTTAATAAATCATCTTCATAAGTCAGTATATGGTTAAATGACTCATTACCGGACGAATGAAGACTCTCTCGCCCGCCCCTACCATCTGTAGGAAGAATACCCCACTTGCAAGTTCGCTGTATCCGACCCGGTGTCCTTCAGTCTCGCGAAATCTCAGATATCGCGAGAAGCAAGATCACTTTACGGCAAACAACACAGAGCCAGGCGAGCGAAACACGGCTAGCGATTGTTGCAAATGGCAGAGCCGGGGAAGAAGCAACGAAAACCCTTGACAGAAGATTCCAAGAAAAGAAAAAGAGCTTCAGACCTAATATATATATCATCCGGACGCGGATTTCGGGTGCGTCTTCCGGAAGTCATATTTGTCGACCACATACGTCATAGAGCAGGGGTAAGGTAAGAATGAAACTACGATTGCATGTCTTATGTTTTTAACTGAATGGCGTATGCTGTCAACAAATACGACTTCGGGAAGACGCACCGAAATCCTGGCCAGGACACGTCCGGGAAGAATGGCATGTATATATATATATATATATATATAAATATATATATATATATAGATGATTGGATGGATAGATAGATAGATGTAGAAGGATAATATTTGTCTAAAGTTATATTAGTAAGGTCTATAAGTTCATCTGGACGAATGATATTTTCCCTTTGCTTGTCTTTATATATGTTTTATTTATTTATAATTATATTATTCTCATGCCCACTCTCCCAATAAAAAACAAAACATGAAAGCAGTAGTTTGCCTTGTTCATATCGGTTGTTCACTGTAAAAATACTATTATGGATGAAAACACAATAAAAATAAAAAATTTGTACTTGGAAAGGAAATATTGCTTACCTAACTTAGTACATTACTGAATTGGAAATAAGCTGATAAACTGTTACTGGTTACGAGGGGGGAGGGACAACAGTTCGTTTTAACGACAGTGTGTTTGAAAGCATTCACTTCCAGACACTAGGGGGAGCTCGTAGAGAATTAATACTCAGACTTGCCTGGTTTCCCTTTAAGTAATGCGTATGAGACTCACTAACATGTATGGCGGGCGTGCGTGCGTGTGATATCCCACACATATAAAAACATTTAAAAATATGTTCTTCATGTAGCTTTTTACAATTGTCATATTTTTGGACTATTGTAAGTTTATGATGTGCTTAGTGGGAGGTCACACTAAATACTGACTTTTGCCATAAGAAGCAGTTTTGTTCTAAAAATTGTGAGCTCTTTTATTTACATATTTCCTGTGTTTTCTCTTTGTATCTCCCCTTACGAAAATTAACCATGGTAAAACCATGGTTTTTCTGATAGTAATCAATACACGAAAAATACATGGTAATTACACTTTTACCACAATAAAACCATGACATTAATTTTCGGAAAATAAATATGGATGTCATTAAAACTTTGCTGGTACCTTAGGGTACTTCAAAAATACCATATTTTGTTGTCAAAAGTGATGCATTTTATGATATATGTCTCCCCCTGGCGTCTACTCATGGGTATTTGGCATAAGCCTGACCTCATTTCGACCGCATGGTCGCAGCACAGACCACTTTTATGACCTCTTACTTACCTGCTTACTTATAAGTCACAAAGCGCCTTTGTTGTTTCCTTCTTTGTGCAAATCACACACATGACTATTTATGACATCACCAGGAGATGTTTGTTTTTCTTGAACTTGGCTTCTAAGAAACACACTTCTTGTTTCAGGTCTTGAAGACGGTACTTTCTGATGACTTAACTGAAGGACATCCTGTTTGTACACAGCAATGGCCAATTTCCCACTGTTTGATGATTGACTGATGTTCATAAAAACTAAACATAGGCTAATAACAACCAGTTCTTTTAGTTAGTTCATATGTTAGCGAATAGCATCTTAAGTCAGTTTAGACAGGAAGATCGCAAACAGGAAGAGATTGGGAATTTTTCAGGTTGGATCATAGTTTGGAAACTCCCACAGAAGAATCATCTGTGGTTGATGGAGATCAGCCTACCAGAATCACCGATATTCAGATCAACTCGTGCACTTAAGAAACAGCTCTATCCGGAAACCAACACTAAATCCCGAAACCAACAATAATCCTGGTAAGATTGACATATAATATTAAACCAAATTATTTGGTTTAATATTTACCTAGGTCTTGCGCTATGTAAAAAAATCGCTCATTTTTACACCTACGCGCCTTGCATGTACTGTAAGGAAGTAGACGTCTTATCACATACTTAACGTTGTTTTTATCGTTTATTATTTAAAAAATTGTAATGAACATATTTTCTTTATTCATAAGCCTTTATTAATTTGTTGACTTCCGGGTTTGACAAACGCGTGCTATGTGCTTCTATTTTGTATGTTAGTAGTTAGCGCTGGACATACAGTTGAAGCATGGCAGGCATCCTCAAGATCTACTTCATCGGAACAATGTTTTCGGTTTTGGTGGCTCTTTTTGGACTAGTGGACTCTGTCGGGGGCCTGATGTATCCTCAAGGTTCTGCTCTGACTGAGGATTGCTGGATAGAGAAACATCCTCCAGTTTCTCCTTCACGGACTGCTGCCAATACAAAGCGCGTGGAATTACGATGATCGCGTGGACGTTCATTTCTTCTCCGAGTCTTGTCGTTGGTAAATGATCTGTGCTTTAATGTTACTGATCGACTATAAGACCAATCATGGATTTACTTCCTTTGCACTACTCTACTGCGAGACATTGGTCTATGTGGACCTGAATGCATCAAATATGAAATATTTGGCATTCAGTGCGTGCGAAGAACACAATTGAGATCTACTGGTACATGTATCAAACTTTTGACCTTTGGTTGGATGTTTTTGTTACTGTGTGGAGGTCTTGTTTGATTTAACATATTGGCAGCTGTCCAAAAGAAGACACTTTGTGGATATACTGTATAGTTGTGTTAAGGACGAAAAACACATATTGCATGATCAATTTTCCACATGAAATAAATACTGTAGTATGTAGTATACACTATATCTAGTATTCTAGTATGTAGAATTTATACTATATAGATACTACATTGATTTTGAACCTTACTATGGTAAATATTAAACTATAATACAGTATTACTACAGTTTATCAATTCACTATTCTTCAGAAAAGTGTTGTAATAACTGTAGTATACTATAGTATACATTAGCAAAGTGTAATAATTACTGTATTATACTACGGTGTAGTACAATTTACTTCTTTGTACTAGTAAATACTACAGTATACTACAGTGTTTTTTTTATTTCATTTGGGCTGTAAAATATTGAAATCTTTCTATGCTTATTTTTTCTAATGGTTTTTTGAGTTTGTGACTTTATGTATTGTCTAGATCAGTGATGATCCACTGACATAAACATAAAATGTTTTAATGGAAGTTTGAGGAAACACACATTATTTTCTTTGTAACATTTTAGTAGTTTTTATTTTCCTTGTCATTTTATTAATGAAATGTAAGTTTAATTATCATTGTTTGTCATTAGTTGGACTAAACTGTTTTTGTGTCATTCACCCGCTACAGAAAAGTGACTTTGACCTACTCGCCTTATTCCACTGTGCGACCCACAGTTTGAAAACCCCTAGTTTAGATTACTATTGGGAATGCTAAAATAAGCATATCAAAACTACACTTTTTAAACACACTATAGTTATAAGTATTTGAAAAACTCATTGAGTGAATGTTTGTACAAAATACTGTATATTGTTTGACACTTTTGTCTGTTTACATATTGAGCAACATCGGAAAGATAACATGTTTGTTGACAGACCAAAAATAAGTTTTATTACTTTACACTGTTTCATAAACAAATGAATAAAAAGTTAATAAAATAATTTCTTTACAGTTGCCACCTTTTATAGACCAATGAAGATCATATAATTGTGTTTATTTTTTAATGTGGTAAAAAGCAGTAGTTAAACATTTAAGAATAAATGCACCCAAAACTGGTTGGGTGAGATGCAGAAAGTGCTTGTTAATGAGGTGCAATAGGTTTGTCTCCATTCATATTCTTTTTACAAAGACATTCTTTACAAAAATTGACATTTATTTGCAATGCTCGTGTTTCAAATTGGCACCGTTTTAAAAAAACCTTGACGCAAGCAGTTTTATTGTGTAATATGATACATGGATGACAAAGTCGCGCCCCAGTTTCTGCAGAAAAATTATGTAGGTTGATGCAAATCAATCATCAAGGTAATTTAGGGTAAGTACGATGAGCACATGCCTCCCTCTCTCTCTCTCTTGCTCGCTCTCTCTCTCTCTCTCTCTCTCTCTCTCCATTATCATCAAATGTTACGATTTGAGGTTATGGACTAATATCTCAAGGCAGCCTTTTTAGCAAGATTGTACTCGCAGAAGAGTTAACAGACATCCTGTATTATAAGCTTATCAGTAACAATTCAGAAGTCAATTCAACTTTTTTTCTATTCCTTGAACTTAGTTTCGTTTTTATTTTGGACTTCCTTAAAATGTTGGTCTCAAGAGAAACTTTATTTAAGATAGCAATATTGTATCTTTTTGAATAATTAAAAGAATTCATCAACTTATACAAACTAAAATATAAAGGTTGTTTTGTTTATTTCTTTCTGCCTTTTTCTTTATTATCTTTCCATTTAAACTTGGCAGTGCATTAAGTAATTCGGTTGTGATATTTCCTATTCTTGCTTTGAACAAAAGCATGACTAAATGTACTGTGTGTATAAGGCAAATGAAAGCAAACAGATATTCAGCTCTTGTGAGGTCATTAGGACATTGAGGTCATATAGGACATTGCATGAATGAAATATTCAATTATATTTCATAACATTAGATGTAATGATATTGTGAGATGTATATTCAGTTATTCTGCATGTATTTGTATTAGTTGTCACTTTTGAATAAATGGAGCAAGAGCTAATTGGCTAATACATTGACAGAAGTACAACACCCATTCTACACACACACGTGTGTCAGTTATTAAGCAACACAGTTTCCGAACACTTTTTACTATTATTGCTTTTAATATTAGCTTTATATATTTCACGTTAACAACAAAGAAGTTGCACACTTACAGTTATACTGTAAATGTCATGGAAAATCTTTGAACGTCCAACTGACAGGAAGACAGCTAAGAATAGCAAGGGCCTGAGTTTCCACCCACCGTCACAGACAGGAGTTCCTCTACGCAATGATCTGGAAGACACAGTGTCTCAGTACAGCGGATGGCCATCTCAATACTGCACTGACCTGACATGTTTACATATGACATAACAATAAATTAAAATAACCATTGTTCAGCTAGCCATGTCCATCAGCAGGAACATTTTTTCTATTTGCAAAGAAATGTGTTTTTGGGCCCCGACGTGACAAAGTGGAAAATACATAAAGTAATTATTTATTAAAAAACAGTGTAAAATATATTAACACATGGTGGTGCACTTTGAAATAATAAATAGGACTCACTTAATTACACTAGTTAAAAAATGATTGGCTTAACATATTACATTGCATTTTAATATACATACGGGGCTTGTATAGATCTTATTTAAAGCACGCCATTGTGTTATATATGAAAAAAAAGTTTTTATCAGTAGTGCATTTCACAATTTTAAAAGCAGTTTCAATGTCATTTAACCAACAGGCTCATTCTGCACCTGCCAGACGTTTTAGGATTTTCATTATTCTGCATGCAAATATACTGTTGTACCTCTTTTTCTTATTTAGCACCAAGGTTACTGGAAATCCATGCAAACATAAGTAATTTATAACAGTTTGCACATTTAAAAAAATGTATAACACTTACAGTAAAGTTATAATTCATAAATATTATATAGTTTTTGAGTCAGGCTATATATCTAAAATCTAAACTTGATAGATCAAATAGATCAAATTTTTACAAACAGGTTGTACAATTACACAATTAATTATGTTATATAATTAAATATAAATTGAACATGATGTTATTTCATCACAATCCTGTGTATTTGTGTTATGTTTTACACTCTAAAAACAAACTGTGCTAATAAGACTAAACGTGGTTCTTGGCTCATAATCATAGAGGAACCAATTTTAGTGCTATATAGACCATTTCATTGGGCGCACGTGCGGTGACGCAATAAGCGTCTGGTCCGAACTTTACTTCGAGTTTCTGTTTGTTTAATGATCTAACTATTTGCTGAAACTGAACTCTTAAACAAATACCTCGTCGAAAATATGTAATCTACGTGTTGTCTATTTTGCTTGTTATATAAATAAACTACTTTAAAAGGATGTTGTTATTTATTCTTCGCAGAGTTTACCGGAAGTTACGTGATGACCACGACAGCCACGTGTTTATGTTGTTTCTGCTGAAACCGTCTACACTCTAAAAATGGTGCTATATAGCACCAAAAGTGGTTCTTTGCTCATAATCATAGAAGAACCGTTTTTAGTGCCATATAGCACCGGTGAAGCACCTGTGTAGAACCACATAGTGCCATGTAGAACCATATTTGGTGCTATAGTGGTGCTATATGGCCCCCATATGGTTCTACACAGGTGCTTCACCAGTGCTATATGGCACTAAAAATGGTTCTTCTATGATTACGAGAAAAGAACCACTTTTGGTGCTATATAGCACCGTTTGTTTTTAGAGTGATATAGCACCGATGAAGCACCACTATAGCACCACATAATGGTTCTACAAAGCACCTTATGGTTCTACACTGGTGCTACACAGGTACTTCATCTGTGCTATATGGCACTTAAAATGGTTCCTCTATGATTATGAGCCAAGAACCACTTTTAGTGCTATTTAGCACAGTTTGTTTATAGAGTGTACACTGTAAAAAAATGCAGCGTGAAGTTAAAACAACTTGGTTCTGCAAGGCAATTGAACCTACTATTTCAAGTTTTGCCTTGTGAAAAGTTGACACAACTTATAAACTTATAAGTGAAAATTGTTTAACTTAATTTTTTTTTGTTAAAGGGATAATAAGTAGGATTTACCCCCATCTAGTGGTGAAATTGTATTTTGCATTCAAACAAATAGTGCTCTCTAGCGCCTCGCTTTTCCAAATGCGTGTTGCAACGGTAGCCGTTATGTACTCACTGATCTCCTTGTCCATTTCAGCTAGTGTTCTGAATGAAAACGCAAAAGCGTTGGTAGGCTACTGCTTTTTGTCCCTCTCTGCTATTATAGTTTATCAGTATGGCGGAACTACATGGAAGCTTTCTTGGACTTACCCCGTTCAATGTAAGTAAAGAGAAGAAATTCTAAGCTTACAAAGAAAAGTCAGATCAATGGCAGATGTTTTTTCGCACCAACAAGGACATATTTATGAATAAAGACATTGATTTTAATTAATAAAACACTTAAAACCCTACTTACTGTAAAGTAACAAAACATCTATTTTGATTTGACAAAAAAAAACTACGGATGTTTTACAGAGTACACTCTCACTAAAGTCTGTTTGACTTAAACATTTACAGGCCTTCGCATTTCCAAATGCAAATATAAAGCTCAAATTCCTCTATTCCTCATTTAGCTCAGCAGTTACTGGAACTTGTACATATCTTCACTTTAATAATACTGTTTCTGTCAGCATGAATTACAAATATACATCTGTAACAGAGACCATTTTAAGCAGAAGTCATATGCTGGTTAACACCAAGTCAAGTCAAAGAACGTAATATGCACTACTATTAGGAAGAGCTGAAAAAAGCACCAAACTAGTCACTAATACGAGTCTATTAAGACCACCACCAATGACATAGCCTACACCCCCTACCTCCAGCTTGGAGCCACATGACTGCTGACAGAGGGGAGGGGATGGTAGTCTATAAGGAGTGGGCCTGCATTCCTGGTGCCAGTAAGCATACTTGGCATTCCTGGCTTCTCCTAGTGGTTCTCAATGAGCCATTTGACTATGAGGCTTTTTTCACCCACAGAGTGGCAGAATCAGCCTCGACGGATGAGGGTTGCAGCTTGAGGAGAATAGGGTACTATTCATGCCATAGGCTACTAGGACTAGAATGATGCCATTGAAATGTAATGTGCATGTGGGGCACATCAAGAAGTGGCACGTTTAAATTCACTGCGGATAGGAGAGGATTGGTTTGATTCACATGGTTGTTTTATATTAATATAATGGCATTTAATTAGCAATGTCATATATGTGCCACATGTAAAAAAAAATTCCTGTAGCAAGATTAGTTGAGCATTTCTTCCTTCTAGTCCATATTATAAACCCTCTGTCGTACTTTAAAGGAATTCTTCGCTTTTATTAAAATAATTCACCATATTTACTTACTACACTAGCCATGTGACGTGCCAGCGCTGACCTTACGTGTTACGTAATTACATCAAAAGATCACATGATTACGCAATAGGCTTGTTCGACTTCATGCGGCGCCGCAAGGACCGACAGCCGGATGACGCCAAAGTACCGCGAGAATGATTCGAGAAATCATACAAAGTCTAATTTCGTCTCATTCTCGCGGTACTTTGACGTCATCCAGCTGGCGATTCTTTCGGCGCAGCATGAAGTCGAACAAGCCTAATATGTGGTCACACTGGCATGTCACACTAGTGCTAGCTGAGAAGTTATGGTTTAAAGGTACTTTTTTTTTTCAAAAATGACTATTGTTTCGTCAGATAAGAACCTTATGCCTCGTTTGGGATCGTAACTACATGGAAACTGTGAACTGTTAAGGTCAAATTAAGTCTATTTAAGAGCACCTAAGTGCGTATAAGTACATGTTAACGATATGCAAAAGGTACAAACCAGGTGTGCCTCATAAGTCTTGAAAAGTGAAGCCTCTGGCTCTTTGATCGCCCCCTGGTGGCTGGCTGCAGTACAAGTCATAACCCCGCCCTCTCCATTCAAACAAATGGGACTCTGCTCTAAATAAAAAAATGATTTACACTTCCAATAAAAGTTTCCGAAAGATGGTTTTGGTCCTTTTAAGTAGTTGTTATCACGCTGATATATGTTCGAGTGTTCATTTTTGTGATAACTTTCATTTTAGCTAGTTATTTGGTTGAATTGGTCGCGCGAGCGTTTGGGCGGAAGTTTGATGCCTCTGGCTCCACGGACGATTCCTTCTGCGCATGCCTTGGCTCCAAACTGACGTTTTTACGTAACATGGCGGCGACCGTGGTCGGACATTTTTGGCTTCAATTCATTACAATGGAGGGAGGCGACGTTGCGTCGTCCATCTTTTTTTTACAGTCTATGGTACAAACCCCAAAGTAAACGATGACGTGAGTTATCGTCTCCAAAGTAAATCACTTTTCTTGGATTACAACAAACACACGAATTGTAGACAACAGTTTACTTCCTGGGATTGGTGATATAGACAAGACCGGCATTATCATAATTCCTCCCGCTTCGGACTTACAGCCTGTAAGTTAACTCCTGTTAGCAGAACCGAATCTTTTAAACATGGTAAGGAGCGTAAAAAACATACTTTTCCAGCTGACCTCAGAGGTATTCAGGCCAATCACAACGTACAGTTTGGCTGGCCAATCAAGGACACAAAGCTTTTCAAATCTGTGTGCTTCAGGAAGAGAAGCCGTTTCTCAATACCAAGTACGCCAAACTCGGACTTGTGTCCTTCGTAGTTCGAACTTGCAAGTTCAGACTCGGAAGAACGAACTCCTGACCCGAAATGCATTCTGGGAAACTTCGCTGTCATAAGTCCACACAAGTCTCCTCTGATGCATCCTCGATAAAATGGGCGGATCAAGAACACATCCGGGGATTTTATGTGAACTTGGGCTTGATGCGAACTTTGAATTGGAAAAGTACTTGGGCCGCGGCTGATGACGTTTCACAAGTTCACAAGAACACAAGTACAGACAAGAACGCATATTGAGAAACGGCTAGAGTAAAATCTGGAGCTACAAAAATTTACGGTATGTGGAAAATAATGTGTTTTTTTAACCATAAACCACGCAAACACATTATATTATACCAAATACACAAAATAACGTTGTTTTTAGCAATGAAATAGGTGCTCTTTAAATTGAGAAAAATCTTGGAATGTTTCTTTTCAACTGAACAAAGAAATACATAAACATCTTGGATGACATGGGGATGAGTAAATTATTTTAAAAAGGGGAATATTCCTTTAAGCACTGTAAATTCACACCTTTAAAAGGCTCTGTTTCCCGTTACGCCAAATTGTAGGCAGTACCCAAACCGAGGCTGTAACGTCATGCTCGAGTCAAAACCTCACCCACCCTCCCAGAAGCGAGCAGCTTTTTCACACACAGGCGCAGACTGACTGAGACTGACTGGCTGGCTGGCGCCGTAGCGGATTGCTGTAAGTATCGCGTTTGCGAGACATTCTGCGCGTGTATTACATGATAACTATCGGGCTGTCGTGAGGCCACGAGTCGTTCGCGTGTATCGTAGCGATTTAAGGGCGTCGCGAAGGAGACCGGTTTGATACGCACGGCACGGGGTTTGCGGAAGAGCAGATGCCTAGAATATGGCGGAGCGAGTGTGAAACAATTCAACTCCTTACATTTACCAGACTGAGCTTTGCGTGGGGGAAAATTCCTAGGGTGTCGGTGTTAACTTCGCCCACGAGGATGGGGGACGGGGCTGGGTTCAGTGTGGAATGGCGGTTTTTGTCGCGTCGCTGTGGAAGTTATAGCGGAAATGGAAAAGTTGTACGAATGAGTAGTTTAAAGACGCGCAGATTGTCGGTTTCTGATATGTTTATCGGTATGCCTCGTCTAAAATGATGGGCAACGAGCAATGACAGCGGTTTAACAGTGCCGTTATTTCAATCTGAGGTAGATTTAGCGCGTGCAGTGTAGTCTTGCTACTAGATTTGACTGATTACCGGCCCCGCCTAGTTCTGCTCCTCAGTCGAGGATGACTAGTTTATTCAAGAAATGGGAGAAGAAATGAGATCAGGCTGAAATATGTTTCACATCTGGGTGACCGTCCGGAATAGTTTTCAATGTGTTCGTGCTTTTTGGGGTCATTGAAAGTAATATAGCTCAGATTGCTGATTCCGACTTTATAGACCACCAATAGTACAGGGCCTCATAGTTTGGCGTGACATTATAAATGTGGTCTTTTTAGAACTGTTTGAGACCTGCAGTCATCTTAAAAGAGATGTGTGGGGTTATGAAAGGGGATCCTGTTGCTTCTTCATGCATTTTTAATAGCTTGATCTTGGTCTTGAAGACTCCTGTCAAATTATAGCAACTCCAGTGCTGCGTTTTGGCTTTGGGGTGGTTGTATGGGTTTTGTTTTACATTACATGAGATAAATTGTGTAACCGTCGACTGAATGAATATCTTTTCCTGTTTTCGAAGAAGTCTTGTGCAAACATTTGTCATTCCCAATTGAGGAAAAGTAGGCAGTAATAGATCTGTCACTGCCCAGGGCTGATAAGTTTGTGGCACACATGCATTTCCTGTGTCAGGCGTGTTGTCAAGTTTGTCTGTACTGACTACGTAAGTAACTACGTAAGTTTGAGTGACTGTTAATCAGTATCCAATTTATGTTGATATTTTTGGCAATTACTTCCTAATATACAGGTATGCCAAATAAATGGAAAGTCCTGTACAAGTAATGTATATGTATTTACATTTATGTCGTTTGTATAAATCCAAGCTGTCAAAGATATCATGCTCCATACAACATGGAGAACACTTAACGCTGATATTTTTAAGTGGTGGGTTGGGGCGACCTCACCCTACTGGGCTCTGACCCCCCGATCCGGTCCCTCCTGGAGCAAAAGGAAGGAAATCCCAGTGATAGTGTGTCCTCTTGGGCACAGAAGAATGCCGGTCTGAAGCTCTGTTGAACACAACAAAAGAAGAGCTGTGGACTTGCTTTCAAAAAAAGCAGACATCCTTAAAAATTTGGGTTGGGTCTGATTTATTTTCTGTATTTAGACACGAGTCTGCTATATTTCGATATCTGGCATATCACGTGCCTTTTATAATTCCTTATTCTGTACTTTAGTCATGATTATGTTGTGGTAGTGAAAGTGTGGTTCCTACATTTTTCACTTGTAACTACTCAGCACTTGTTGGATTGAGGCGGCCCGCAAGCAAACGTTATAGGGTCTGTCCGGCAAGTAGGGCTGAGCGATATATCGAGTTTTTAATATATCAGTATTTTTTTCCAGAGCGTTGAGACAGTACTGCCTATATTTGTAGGGTATGGTCTCATCTGACCCTCTTTCTTGGGAACAGAAGCTCTGCCAGAAATGTACGTTGAGATCAGACATAAGTAACGACTATGTTTATGCAACCGGCCGCTGCTCGCAAGTTGTACAGCTGTCTATTTCAAAACAGGGTGGAGAACCCTGTCTTTGAATTATATTGTCGTCATATTCTGTTTTAGTAAAGGTGTATGTGATGTCACATGAGGCTTTGACTCACATGTACACTTTTACTTAAGTTTGTAAAAAAAACCCTGACATTTCTTGCATATCGCCATTCACCCCAAAATTACCAACGTATACAGTTTGGTCAATATCAATCAGCCCAACCGGGAAGCAAATGTTTGTAAATGGTGGTTGCGTTTTTACACAGGTGTCTGGGCTTGCATCATTCACAATATCCACTCAGAGACACTGTATTAAAGGGACATAACCACCACCCTCACTATACAGATTAGTTGTTCATGGGATGTTCGCGTCTGTGTTTACATGCACCTGATAATTTATCGTCATTTGAATCTTTTTACCTCCCTGCAATCATTTCTGCAACAAATGGATGTTCATACGTCGACATAAATAGATGTCACAAGTTTCACAATTTTTTTTTTTTTGGTTTGCTTTGCAGACTTTTAAAGTTAATTGAAATGAATGTCATGACCATGCATCTCCAATTTGTTGCCAGAAGAATAGTGGGAAAAAGCATGTATGTGACAAAACATATACATGTTCTGCAGTGTGGTTGTTACTAGTTGGTTCAGTTGATAGCAATGTGAAGATAATGGGCTTAACTCCCAGGGAATACAGAAACTAATAACAAGCATATATTGAATGCACTGTAATTGGGTTTTTGGATAAAACCACCTGCTGAAGTGTAATATTCTGTTTTAAAGCTTAACCAGATAACTGAAGAGTCATGTAAACATGGTTAGTTACAGATTCTGAAATGTTTATTCTATTATTGAATATTTGCTTACATCATTGCATGCCGTATTAACGTAATGCCAGAGTAAAGACTTGCTTTTTATGTATATGCGCACAGTCGAACGCACAGCCTTGCATAGTATAGTTTATTTGACAAAGACATTTGACGCATGCAGATAGCGCCAAAATGCAATGCATCCTGGGCTACATACTACTACATTATTCTGGTTAGGGTTGGTACAGTACGCGCGCACTCTTTTGATGATGAAAATTGCGTCACGCACACTGTATGCGGACCCTCGCGTACTCGTAAAAAGTGGACCGTACTTCGGCCTTTACGGGGCCGCAAAAACCGCAAGCTGTGTATTTTTTCATCAAGGCTGTGACATTTGACTTGGAAACGTAATACTATTTTTAAGACGGTGCGTAATGAGATGCCAAAACATTAACTGCCATCTGCCGCTAAGCTTTTGAGGCTTCTAGAGGAACCAACTGATGGGCTGAAAGGAAAGGTGATGCTCTGGAGAGGAAGAACAGGACAGTGTGGGGAAAAGAAGACTGCTGGTGGCCCTTAGTGAATTTGAGCACTTCCTCTTTAGGCCAAAGGGCCTCATGAAACCTGGTCACGCTTTCCTTCCTTTTTTTAGTCATGTGATTATTGTGCGAGTCTAAGGGCTGCTTCCAGGGTGTGAAGATAGCTAATGTTTGCTGAGCTATCAGCAGTGGGTTTGGTCTTCATGCTGCAAATATACTCGCTTTTACAATAGTTCAGCAGGCCTGCTTATTTACTGGCTCTCAAGATGTTTCCAAGGGTTACTGCGTTATTATGAGCACTGAAGCTGAGCTACATCACACCATCTATCGCTTTAATCCCAAAGCAATTCCCCAGTCTATTCCCACACATCATTGTCCTCATTTAGGCGTGTAAGCCGTGATGACTGATGACTATGGCAGCTATTTGTGACTTGCAAGACTGAGGTCTTTTCACAAGCGTCAACTAGAAATAGACTTGTGATTTGACTTTTTGTATTTTACGAACATCTTTTTTAGGTTCATAATCGCGGATGAATCGCCTGCGATTATGAATACGATATTTCCCCTCTTGTCAGTGAACTAAGGCTCTGTGTAGTATATGCCGCTCCATCTGAAAGTAGCTGATGGTGATTATTTTTTTTTTGGCTAATCAAGGCACCGGCTTTAATGAGATGGGCGTGACAATGGCATGCGATAATAGTGCAGTCCTAATATTCAATATGTTAATTTTGTAAAAATCTAAATCCACTCTGTCAGAAACGTACAAACACTGTCACAGGAACAGTACTGTTTAGAAAGGTCTAAATATGTGCATTTGGGCACAGATATCACCACTGAGGTCCCAATACTTCTGAGGTACCAGTATGTATCTTTGAGGTACTAATATGCACCCTTTAGATACAAAGGTGTACTTTTTTAAAGGGTGCCACCCCAGTGACAGCTTATGTACCTTTTTCTGTGACCTGGAATAGCAAATTTGTTTTAAACAAGAAAAAAATAAAGTTTTAGTGTTTTAAAATAAACTTAAAGCGACTTACAGTGCATTCACACATTTTGTACAGTGTATTCATTCACTGAATCTAATCCATAACCTTGAGTTTCTAGTGTAGTGCTTTAACTATTAAAATCCAGGAAAGCCTGTTATTAATCATTTCAGGCTGTGACTTAAAGTCCCAGCGAAATGCTTTGAGCAACAAGTACATGACGAAGAAGCCCATTGCTCATTTATCTGCAGAGAATTATGGGTGCGTAAACACATCCCTGGGGTCTATACGCTGCAGTCAGTCAGATGTCAGATGCCCTGCCATGCATTGACATTTGACACTTGAGGTTGGGCTGAGATCTCATTGATCTCATCTCCCGTTGCTCGTTTTCCTTCCTTAATCTGCCTCCCAACTGTTGTTTTCCAGTGTCTAAGCTGCTTACTGTTTCAAGCAATGGAAATGATGATATTGTTTTCTGGGTGTCAATGTTTTGACAGGAAATGTTGGACACCTGTGGTCTTTTAAGTGACTGTAATTGCAATTTAGTGTTATCAGATCTGAAGTAGGTGTTGAGGGGCAAGAATGCCATCCTGTGTGTTAATACCAATGCACAGTTTTTTTCTGTTTTGTTTTTGTAGGGAGACCAATCCAAATTTAAATATTTGTAGCAATAGCCAACAATCCATTGTTTAGGTCAAAATTAGAATTTTTATGCCAAAAATGATTAGAATATTAGCCAAGAATTTCCTACCGTAAATAAATATTTATCATTAGTAATACGTGTTGCTAAGAACTTGATTTGGAGAACTTTAAGGGGGCTTTCACACCAAAGCTTTTAAGCCCGCGGCCGGTGCATGTTTTTAATTGTTTCCAATGAAAGCTTTGCGTTTTTCGAATAAAACAGCAGCTAGCGTTTTTTTCACTCTAAAACCCGGTGTTCGGCAGTTTTTCCACGCTGAGTGCCTAGAGTTGAAAAATATTCAACTTTGGGTGAAAAGCTCTACTCGTCAATGTCAGTTCTCACACGGTGGTCCAATCACAGTGGAGGAGGGGCGGGACATAACCACAGCAACCAATCGGCTCAGTATCAGAGCTACCCAAGCGCTCAGCTGAAGAAAGCTGGCATTTAGCTGAAAAACAGCTGGCATTCTGCATCCTCCAGACGTTTTCAGACGTGTTTAAAAGTTTTGGTGTGCACAACCCCTAAACGCGATTTTCTCAATATTTAAATTTTTTTGCATCCTCAGATTCCAGATTTTCAAACATTGTCCTGTCCTAACAAACCATACATCAATTGAAAGCTTATTTATTTCTGCTTTCAGATGGTGTATACATCTCAAAATATTTGACCTTTATGACTGGTTTTGTGGTCCAGTGTCATATGTATTTCAGATACAAGATGTCATGTCACAAGTCAAAAAGCCTTGCTGCACTTTTCCCCACTGCTACCATTTTCAGAAATGTTTCTTGATAAATTTATGGTTATTTTTGTAACCACATTACTTTTCCAATAAATTCAGTTTCCCAGTATATATGAGACGAACAAGTCACTCTCATTTTGCCTCAAAAAGCAAATTTATCTTTTCATAACTGTACATAGGTCTTTTCTAAATATACATTTACTCACATGACACTAATAAAGCACAGTGTTCATGAGTTTACCCACTGGCACGTCTTACCCAACGCTCTACTTAGTGAACAGTAATAGAGACTACACTGCCACAGGTTGAGAAGAAGTGAGAGAAACAACAGATGCTCACTTTTCTAAATCTCATTAGATGTCTTCTCAGCAAAGCCCACACTGTTTCAGAGCATCAGAAGTAAACGGCAGCTTGTTAAAGTGCTCTTGCTACCCCATGTTTGCTTTACCTTCTACTCCTCAGCAACCTGTAACCTAGGAAGGTTTATTGACTTGCAAATAACATGTTGGGTTTCGGCTCTGATGTTGACATGGGTGGTTAATGCTACATCACTCACCAAAACAAAAGCTTACAGTTTTTGGTGGTCTCTGGTATCACCAGACCTTTAAGTTGTTTTCAGTGTTGCCAATGCCTTGTCTCATTGCATTTTTAAGCATACTAGATTTGTAAACCTGAACAGAATGCTCAGACGACAGCCTTTAACTTCAGCTGCTCCTCCGCACTCTGTGTTCGAAGTGTTTTGTATTCGCAATGTGTTTTTGTTTAATAAACCTTTTGTGTATAGGTGGATGGATAATTTGACATGATTAGGTTACATTTGAATCTGTTGTACGCAACAAACAAACAGATAATTAGGAACAATGAGCCAGACTGCTTAAAGTTCAGCCTGTTTGGTATTTCCAATGTCATTTTCCCTTTTATTCAGTGTCATTTGTAGCCCTTGTGCTTGTTTTTGTGCACTAGAGTTGATTATATGATTTCATTAAGATTTGCAGCTTTGATAAAAATACGAAAAATATCGTGTTTGTTTTCAACCCCGCTGTGGTTAGTGCTAATAACAGGCAAGAGACCACTTTATGCACTCATTACCACTAGATCGTGTTACTTTGACAGATTGTGTTAAGTTAAGTTTACCGCAGGCTATGAGTAACTAAGCTAAAATAACAGGCTTTGATGGTGCGTCCTCAGTTGTCTGCTAGCTGAGGTGGTGATAACTTGGCTGGCTGGTTATTGGCCCATTTTGACTCCAAAAACGTTTTGGCTTTCGGAGCTTACAAAGTCAGGTGCATGTCTCACCTTTAGTCACCTGTTTGCCAAAGTCCTATTGGGGTTCAGTCCTGCATGGGGATGCTTCGCAGTGTGATTGGTAGACCTGCGCTGCATCCGAAATTGTGTACTTTGACAGCGCGTACTGGATTAGACGGAGTACCGCTTTATCGTTAAAACCATATAGTATGAATACATATCGGACATAATGTTTTCATTGTCACGTTACCTGTATGTCAATTGAACTATGATGTAGATCAAAGTCACCGCTGTCATAATTTACATTTGCGTTATTTAGAAATGTTATTTAGTATGTGTGAATGTGAATATGTAAGCTTATGTTAAAACTGTATTTTTTGTTATAAACTACTCTCAACATTTTATTGTCCTGGAAACGCTAGAAATACGCAAGATAATGTTTAAACACATCTAAACACAAGTTGAATTTGTGCTTGATGGGTTTCATCTGGCTGGTTGAGACATGGGAAACCCATACTGGCACACAAAACCCAGCTTAAAGGATTCTGATGCGGCCAAAAGGCCCTTTAATCATGGTGGATATCGACAGATTTTTGACCATTGATGTTGTTTATGGTGGTTTAAGGAGATCTTGTTGGTCTTAGCTTTGGGTTTCTTCTGTGTAAGCTGAGCAAAGTCTGGGTCAGAGTGCAGGCTTTGGGACTTCTGTGTTTATGGGGTTACAGGTCACAGTAGAGACCCACATAGCCATGCAACCTCATAAATGTAATGGATTGTGGAAAATGTAAAATACAGGTCGACGGATTCCCATGTTGAAAGCTGGTTTATAGCTTTTTGGAGAGCGAATGTTGAGTTTTCAAACTACCTTTCTTTTAACAGAGTAAATTAAAACATTTGGTAACACTTTATAATAATGTTCATTAGTTAACATTAGTTAATGTATTAACTAACATGAACAAACCATGAGCAATACATTTGTTACAGTATTTATTAATCTTTGTTAATGTTAGTGAATAGAAATAAAGCTGTTCATTGTTTCTTCATGTTATTTCACAGTGCATTAACTAACATTAACCAAATTTTAATAAAGTATAAGAAATTGTTGAAATTAAAATTAATAAAGATTAATAAATGCTGTATAAGTGCAGTTCATCATTAGTTCATGTTAACTTAAGTAGTTAACTAATGTTACCTAATGAACATTATTGTAAAGTGTTACCAAACATTTTAGGCATAGACACGGGTGTGCATTATTTTCAAATAATTCAAAGGACCGGAGTCAATTATTACTCATATACCACGGTTACCACATTGCTCTGGTGGTTATTTTAAGACGGTTGACAGGTTAGATGTGTGTGTAACAGAAAAATAATCAACACCCATAGAACACTTCTCAACCAATCAGAAAAAAGCATTCAACAGGCCCGTAGTATAAGACATTATATTTACAAATGATTAAACCAAATATTGTGTCCTTGACATTTGAAAGTCTTGTCTTATCTTAAAACTGAAAGTAAACAGATTTTCTTCACTGAAGGTCTGCATTCATTAAAAATTAGTGAAATGTTTCCGTATCAATATTTATTATTCCTTACTAGGGCTGTCACTTTTGAAAAAAATCAAATTCGAACGGATTTCGAATATCATGCAATGTATCCGAATATATCCGAATATCTAGCACCCCCCCCTCGTGCGCATAAAAAAACCCACCGTAAAGGAGATTCAATCACAAAATTATTAACAGTGACAGTCATAAACAGGGTTGTCTGGATTAATTTTTTACTTAATGTTTGAAACAGCAGGTTATCAACTTATGAATAACAAACTTATATATAGAGAAAAAACGAATCAGAACAGTTACAAACAATAACGTGACAACTTAAATAGCAGCAGGAGTATATAGGCAGACCCAAACGGAATTCGCGCCCGCAGATTTCGGCAGAAAACTCAGCGGAATTCGACGGATTTAATGCCCGTCATTGACAAGCACACATATCCCACACTTGAGCGTGTTTGTGAGAAGTAATCTCATTGACAACAACAAGCACACATACAGCCTATAACCCGCGCGTGCTGTTTGCTTGACCGTTTTTAATGATAGAGAGCACAAACCCTTTGAAACTTGAGATGAAATTAAACTTATAGATGAGTTAAGCAGATCTCACTTGACTCTGTCGTCTATGTGACGCGCGACAGTCAACACATCATCATTTCAAATCCGTTTACAAGACGAATGCTGTTGTTGTTTAATATAAAGTTTACATTGCGTTGTAAAAATGATGAAATTATCTTCATACATGCTAATTTCATAATGCGAACGTATTAACACAAGCTTTTTATTCTGCTATAATATTTAACACTATAAACAATATGCCATTTTATATACAAACTATAATTCTATCTTGACATGCACATGAGGTTCATTTTGGTCCCATTTGATTCCCTCTCGTGCGCACAGTTGCTGTCGTCGGTCTCACTCTCAGCCTCCTTCCTATTACAAGGTGTTACTGTAAAAAATGCGCCACACATGGCATTTTAAAAACCGGATGGTTTATTTATAGTTCGAATACGGATATTTCACGTCATGTTCGAATGCATATTCGAATATCGAATAAAAAGTGACAGCCCTATTCCTTACCTTACTTATGAGGCAAATAGCCATGTAATAAGCAGGATAATGTACAGACAGCTTGTTGTTATCGCGAAAAAAACTGTTATTTCTGTTATAACAACCGGATGTCTATGCATTATCCCCTACATATTTACTCGACCAATGTTGTGAGTTTAGGGTGAGACTCTCTTGGACCAATAGATGATAAGATCATTGTTCATTCAGATTTGCGCAAAACTTAAGCATTATTTTCTAAATGTCAACAAAAAACTATTGCGAAAATAATTTTTTTTATGCTTGATAAGTCATTCACAACTTCACGTTAACTGATGTTGGTAGGTTTACTAATATCACATCCACCGCAATAGACATTATTTTTAACCGAAGGTGACGTAAGAGTATTATCCAAACATTAATGCTATGGAAATTATGCTTATACTTGGGAGCGGAAACGTATAGGTGTTCCTTGGAGGTAATAGTACATTATTTTCAATCAAAAGAGAGGTAGGAGTGTTATCCAAACATTATTTGCAAGGGAAGTCTGTTATACAGACAGGTGATGTATTTCTGGCGGGTTTTAGTACACACTGCATCATCTTCAAATAATGATTATGTGTCCTAGAAATGCAAATAAACCTTTTCCATTGCCGTTTTGCGAAATACAACTCTCACAAATTGCCTGAAAAACCACCTCATGCGAGCGTAAAAACTTTTTGTGATATATGGGAGTTTTGCGAAAGTTTCCATCGGCCTTATTTTCAATACGCAATGTCAAATTAAAGGGTAATGGAAACGCAGCTTATGACACTGGGCTTGATGAATCGATTATATTTGAATTACTTATGATCTTTCTCCTCTTACTTCTGAACACTGTTGCCACCATCAGCACTTTTGCTAGATAAAAAATACATTTATGCATTTGCCAGACACTTTTATTTAAAGCAACTTACAGTTTATTACAAGATATAAATTTTATCAGCATGTGTGTTCCCTGGGTTCGAACCAATGACCTTTGGCACTGCTAACACAGTGGTGTGCCACTAAGCTATACAGTAGCACAAATGACAGCTTGTACTTGGTTGATCAGTCTGCTACTTTGATTTGTTGCTGTCAGCTAAGCCAGTTGTTGTTGACTGTGTGGCTCTCTAAATAGACAGCCTTAAACTGCTCTGTGGGTTTTAAATGAATCCCGGCATCTTCAGATAGACTCAGCTTTTGTGTGCTACTGTAGAGAGCTCTCGGGTATCATCCGTGTGTGCGTTTGTACGCGTGTGACCCATTCATGTGCATATCAGTCTCTCTGTTTGCACATTTGCACATCTTTTGAAAAGCGATCTCTTTCATGTTTCAAGATGTATTTTTTAGCTCCAACCATAAGCGCTATCATCTCTCTGGGGATGCACGTACATGATACCGCGTGCTTTACCGTCGAAATATAAGTTGACTTTGCTACGAAGTGACTCCCTCTGATCGATCCTGTAGGAGAGCATGGTGCTTTACTCCATGCTCCTCAGAATAGCAAAGCTAACCACCCCTGCAGATCCCAACAGTCTGTTCTGATCCGAGAAAAGAAATCCGCCAGGCAGGCTAACTGTCTTTCCTCCACTGTCCTCCTAATTCCGGTCACTCTGGAATCGAACAAATGACTTTGTTCGTATAAATCAAGCATTGATGTAGACACATTTATTACGAACAAAGCAATTATACTTCAATTATCCATTTTTCGTGGTACCGTAAACTGAATTGATCTGGATCCCCCATTTGACCATAATAAGTTTGATGATTGCCGTTTATTGCTGCACGTTTTGCTGAGAATGACGCTACAGATCATTTTTATTGGGGGATTTCCCACTGGGAATGCGCTTGGACTTTTATTGCAATGCGGATCTTTTAATGGGATTTCTTGGTTTGCCGTAAATTAAGTATAATGTTTTAGCCAATCAGATGTTGGTTACTTTAAACTCCACCTGTTAGGATTCAATAAGGAAATGGTAAAGGCATGACGGTGACTGTATTTGATTTGTATGATCCTACATATAGAAGTGAGGTCGGCGTCAAAAAGACCACACGGGCTTTGCTTTGCTTCCACCTACTTGGAGGTCTTCTTCCCAAGGGTTTTCAAAGATAAAGCCGCTTTTTCCAGAAATTAGGAAGGGGGAATTTCGCTGACCATTATTTTATCATGATATATGGCTGATAAACATGTTTCATTTAGAAACTTGGAAAGTGCCTTTCTTTCTCTCTTGGGTGTGGGAAGTTCCTGTATGTGAAGAACTTCAAGTATCAGTTTCTGTTTACAAAGTCTCACACAGTCAAATTACTTTTACCGGAACAACAAAAAATCTTTGAAGGCTTTGAAGGTTTACTTCAGTATTTCAGGTGGTCTGGAGACATATGGCATGATCGCTGTCTTTTAATCTGTGAATGAGTTGTTGCAGGTGCGCTGTGTGCCAGCTGAGTCACCCGTATAGTTCATCTATCTTTTTCTCCTTTGAACAAGCAGGCAGGCTAAAATTAAAGTTCAAACCTCTTAGTTTGCCTCAGAAATCTTTTCATCATCTTGCACAGTAGGAGATGAGGAGAGCTCAGAAAATGTCACAGCAGAATGTCACTCATCTGAGATGGACTGGGCGCGGCCTGTGAGATTGTGTGGGTGTGGTTTCAGTTCTGAGATTGGGTGGGCGTGATCAAAATTGCAGTGGGTGTGTTCTGAGAAGGTGTGGGTGTTTGTTCCTAAGTGGAGTGGGTGTGGTCTGCAGCTGTAATTTTACACATCTTGTGACATCATGAATACCCCGTCTGACAGCTGTTATTAGTCTTGGTTTATTTGTGGTGGTGGTGGTGGTGTTTTTTTTGTATTGTTAATTTTGTGTTGTTTTTTATCTCCAAGATGTTTGTATGGAGAATAAAGCAGCTCATTCAAAAAACCTCCGTCCAGATATGCCTGTACTGCTTGATTCTTGTACAAGCTCTTAGTTGCGAATCAAACTGTGTCTAGGGATTTAATGATGTGAGTCAGCTAAAATGCAATAGGCTGTTTATTAAAATTTCATCAGCATGTTGGTAGAATCTTTAAAAAACACACTTTAAAGTACCCTAATATTGGGCTGCACAATAAATTGAAAAACTAATTGGTTTACAATTATAGTTAATAAGGTTATGACAGAATAATCACCATCATTTGTGCTTCTGTGCATTTTCGGCTGTATGTTTGGTAGGGGTGGGAATCGCTTGGACCCTCATGAATCGATTCAGAATCGATTCTTAGGGTCCCGATTCGATTCAGAATCGATTCTTGACGTACTAATTTGCATATCTGTGACGTCATTACGTCGCATTTGCTTTCAAAGCCAGGTGAATGTTTGCGCTTTTGCTAGTCTCTGAACTGTCATATACTGTACTTTAATGCAACTAGGGATAAATAATGTCATTCTTATATACATACATGTGTTGTTTCTGTTGTAAGACATTAAAACCAGTAAAAATATTAATTTAACGTGACATATTAATTCTATATGTTAACCGGCATTAACTTCCACGAACGTTAAGCGTCTAATCATCATCATTATACACATTGATTGGCAGTATTACTGTATTTATATAATGCAGCGCACCCAGCGACTCAATAACAAACTATGTGCATATTTTTACAGAAGTATATTCATGTTATATCTAAACAGTCTGCGGATGGTTTAGGGCAGGGGTGTACAATACGTCGATCGCAAAGGCAATGCCGGTAGATCGCACAACTGCTGCTCCACGCGCAAAATTGTCATTATGGTCTTTTGGAGTAATTGTGACACATGCATGTCTTTTTGAGTTGCTGCGCCTTTCTTCTCAAATGTGTTTTGCCATGCCACTGCAGCTCAGTCGTCTTTAACTTCCAAAATTCACATGGATGCGCTTTTTGCCTCACGCAGTTGCTGATTCACACGCACGGTGTGTGTGAGCAAGCAAACGAGAGGGAGAGAGAGGCAGCGTAGCGCTGATTTGTATACTTCTAATACTGTTAGTTTCACTAAACCGCATCTCCGCTATTTTAAGGAGTACTCGACATGTACTCAAGGATTTTTTTTAAAACTTCTCAAAAAAGAATAGAGTAATGGTGACAGCCCTAAATTCAATGTAGAGATATATGCAGTATAGTCCTACAAGCATTTAAAGTGTTCTTTCTCTTCTGCTCTTGTAAGCTCGGCTATGCGCTCTTGCAGGGCGCGCTCTCTTAAGTTGTCCGTGTGCATCACCGCTCCCCCAGTTGAGTTCCGCCTTTTGGTTCTGATAACGTGATGTTATTTTGTAAACTAACATTTAAGAATCGATTCTTGACATTTGTGAATCGATTCAGAATCGGCCCACGTCCGAATCGCGATTCATCTAAGAATCGATTTTTTTGCCCACCCCTAATGTTTGGGCACCAAATACAGTGGTGTATTAGAGATTTTAAAATCAATAAGTTGACATTTCGCTTTAGCCATTAGTTTTGGATTTTTCTAACAACATATCTTCCATAATTATTTGTGATTTACATTATAGTAGGGATGTAACGATTCAATCACGATTCAATCGCGGTCCTCATTAAAAATGCCTGTCTGAAATCGATTCTGAATCGCAAGGCTGCGATTCTTTGTTTTATTCACAGCTTGTGCCTGTATTAAGGCATTTGGTCAGTAGGAAGTCCTTAAAAATCCTTATCAATCTAAAATCATTATGAGTCGGAGTCGTTTATAACGTGCATTTAAAAAAGCAAAACTCGTTAAATAAAAATCATTCAAAATATTCTTCATTATCATGAAAATACCTGAAACAATTTGAAGAACAGCGTGTAGACATTTCCTGGAATAGCGTTTGTAATGCTACTTCTTGTGTGGCACAAAGCGAGTTTCTGCATGAGAGCGCCCCCTGCTGTTCGGATGTGCCGGGATTTCACTGTAATTCATTCAAATTAATTCATTGAGAAAACGCGCATTTGCACGATTAATCGTTACACCCCTACATTATAGTATTAAAGGTGGAGTGCATGATTCTGAAAGCCAGTAGGTGTGTTCGACTTCATGCAGCGCTGCGCAGACCGATCGCTGGCTGCCTTGAAGCAGTGCATTCCGGTTAGTAATTTTGTCCGACTTCAGCTGGCGCTGCAGGCACGTGACTCTGTCATATGGTTTTTAAGTACCGCGAGAGCGTTTCGAGAGTAGCCGCTACCTCAGCCGGTGCAGCTTCTCCAGAGCGGCTGCACAGAGTTGTGCTGACGTAACAGCTTTACGTGATTGGCTGCCTCACTGATGACAACGATCACGTGCGTTTCAAGTTTAATCCAACCTTTAGTTCCACTAATAAACATTATAAATTCATGTTTTAAAACAGGAAAAAACACTTTAATATGCTTAAATATGTTATATTGTGTCGTGTAATAAAATAAAAATGTATCTATTGGTATTTTAATAATATAGACTTGTTTCCCGTTATTTTCGGGTATACAGTATAAGCCGCAAATAAAACATTCGATATAAAATGTTTCTGGTTGCAACTTTTTATATAAAGGTTTGTTTTTATCAAATTTAGCATCTAATTCACTTCATTTGCGATTAAAAACAAGGAAACACGCGCACACGTCACTACGGCAAGCAGAAGGTGTCCTGCTTGATGGCTCCGTCTTCAGTTCCTCCCTCAACTGCAAGCGGCAAACCTCGCCGATCGGTCTGCGCAGCGCCGGATGATCTCGAACTCACCTAATGTTGACATTTTAAATTCACCTAAACAAACACACCCCTACCCCAATAGAATCTGGACCTTCTTTTGATAGACCCACCCCACACATATACAACCTAGTAGACACGCCCCTTACTGCTGATTGGCTACAAGAGTGTTTTGGTAGTCGGCCCGACTCCCTTTTCCAAAGTTTTTTTTTCTCAAAAATCATGCACCCCGCCTTTAAGCTTTGGATTTTTCGAATTGACCATGCTGCTTTACAGAAAGTTATAAAACATTTTAAAATGTAAAATCTATTAATAAACAATAAAAGGTAACAGACACCGAAAAGTTTTAAGAAAATTTAAGTTGGGATTTTTTAGGTGTTCACATTTGACGTAGTTTAAGTTAATTAAAGTTACCATGTATGCAAGTATCAGTGTACAAATTGCGCGTACAATTTTTGTAACCATGCATACTTTGTATTTCAAATTCACACATTTTCGTACAGAAGTGTAGTATGTAGGCCACATGAGCCATTGCAGTTTGTCGCAGTGGGCATGCGTCGAACATCTGTAAGCGCATATGAGTCAAATAACTATGGTTCTCAAGGGTGTGCGTTCGACCGTACTCTCACATACATGTAAAAACAATCCCTACTCCAGGCTTAAGTAATAGGTAAAATGTGGAAGCTTCACGCATTAGCTTACTACCCAGAATATTTCATTTAGAATTTAAAAGTCTAATTTAAGGCCTGACATTAAAAACTCATCAACGTTATCTCTCATACTCTTAATCACCCATCCACGAACACATAAAGCCACACCATTGTGCCTCATCTGCGTTTCTATCACGCTCTTGATGATGGTCTACAAAGTGTGCCAGCTCACCAATGGCATATCACTTACAGAGCTCATCTCTTTTCTGTGCAGAGTCAGATTACAAGACTCCAGGTACAAGAGTCGATGAGTGATCAGTGGGCTTTTTTATATTAAAACCCTGCGGTGATGTTGCTCGAGACTCTTGTGCAGTCATGTCCCCACTTATGACATCACCTGCGGGAGTCATGCATGCACACGCTCTGCTATGTTTGGCACTCACACAGGCACATGCACGGTCAGAAATTAACTTCTGCGCTAAATGTCAAATTTTGCACTGAGGCTATTTGTAGTACAATGTATATTAATGGACATTTTATTATATTTTGGGGTTTTTGGATGCATATAAAACAGAACATTAAGAACTCCAGATGTTAAATTGCTTTTTAACCAAAGTGACGTTTTATCAGTATATGTGTTTCCTGGAAATCAAACCCATAACCTTTGTGCTTCTATCATAGTAAAACAATTTAAAGTAGCTAAAAGTCAGCGATACATTACAGGGACATTTTTGGCCCTTTTGATGGCATTGATGCCTCCCACTTTAATGTATGACTGCACACCTTGTAGCGCCAAATAAAAATGATAATAGTACGATCCATTTTTGATCTCTCTTTTTTCTCGCCTTGTCTCTTATTGTCGATCACATACTCTTTAGTGTGTCGGATTGGCTGGCTTGCAGCCAGGAGCTGTTGGTGAGGTCAGGACTTGTAGATCTGCTCTCTCAGTCAGGAATGGGAAAAATAAACATAAAAGCCACAATCTAACTGCCCCCATTTCCCTCACTACTGTGTCAATTTCATTCGTAACCTGAGCACTGCAGACTACCGCTGAGGAATTTTTAGGGAGCATATCATGGAAATAGCATTGTGAAGTAATATTAAGTACTATTTACAATCATTTACATAGTCTTAAAGGTACAGTAGCATCATTAATGCCAAACCTTTGGTGATGTGTGCTGGTGCGGCGCAATTGATTTGTATGCGACACAAAGCTGTTGTGTGTCTTCAGAAGACAAGTTGGCTAGCAAATATTGTTTTTTTTTTTGTGTGTTTTTTGTTTATTTTGAAGCTTTAAGGCTTGGAGAGGGTAATGTAATGTGAAAGTGAATTAATATAGCAGTTTTTGGTGCAGCATTCCTTGATTTTAAGAAGATCTGCAGAACTATAAAATATATTTTCAAGCTTAATTCTGCCTAGTGGGCAACCTAGTATCTCTGTAATGCTTCTCTACAAATTGAAGCCCAAAATAATGATGAACCACACAGGCTGCCTGTTGATAGCAGATGCATTATCTGTTGCACGCTGTGGATTCAGTCTGCCGACATCACGCACTGGCGACCGTGAGTTTCCTTATAAAGACACAAGACAGCAGTTGCACGGGCCGCCCCTCGATTCTGAGTGGGCGCAGCTTGTGGTTTATTAGCCGCAGCTATCTGGTTTCCGTCGCTGCAGGGAAGACTGGGAGATGGTAGGGCCTGCTGCCTAATCACAACCAGCAAGAACTTCCTGACCCCCCCTCATCTACGTCAAAAAAACGTGCCGCGCAACTTCTCCTGTCAGACTTGGATGTAGGCCTTAAATCGACCTCAGTCCAGCCGCTACTTTCCTCACGCTCTCGTTCATTGAGTGTGTGCGCGTGTGTGTTTTTAGCAAATTACGCCAAACCACTGCCTTCTTTTCATACTTCTGCATATGGATGTGAAGAGTGTCAGAGTAAATCCTGTAGTTTGTGTGTATGTGTGGTTGAGCCCCTTACATCTGGCCACCCCATGCTTTTGGTTAGGGGCCGTAAAGAAGGGGCCTGAAATGTAATGCGCATCAAGACAGAAATATGTAGTACTGTTGCTTTATTGGCCTGAATGATGTAGTTTAAGTAAAGGAATTCTTGGAGAATGTGAAACCTAAAAAATAACTACTTGTGAGGACATTTTAGGTGGTCCTAACTAGTAAATAAAGGATCATTTTATAAGACTCTTGATTAAATGTTTCGCAATCTTGCAATATCTCAAGATGTGACCCTGCCTTTATAAAGCTAGCTTAAGTAATTTCTTGTGATTTACTGTTTATTACATAAAATCATCCTACATGAACCCCATTTACACAGCAGAGATTGGCAGATTAAAATTGGCAGAGAGCCTTCTGTGTGAACACAAACGCGTCCCGTAAAGAGTACCTAGTAACATTGCCGTAACTTTCACGGAAAGCATTCTGTGTAAACGACGCAGAAACAATGCCATAAGGGGTGTGCCGTAGTTAGGATGCACATGTCATCGCAACCAGAAGTTATGATTCAGCTCTTTGATGCAGGGATTTAAATGCAAATCAACATACTAACAACTAAAGAAATGACTGCAAACTAGACTGAAGCACTATCCACGCTGAAGCTGAGATCATTCACGAGCATGACAAAACAGCGCATCAAGCGCTCCTTTAAATCTTGTCTTAAACTAAAATGCATGTGTGTGGTTTTTGCAAGAGAGATATAATTAGCAAACTCCCACGCTGTGGAAAAAAACTACCAAGTTCAGGACTTATGCTGCGTTTACACCAGCCGCGGTAGAGGGGGCAAGCGCGGGTGATTTACATGTTAAGTCAATGCAAAGACGCGATTACACGCGAATTATCATCCTGCGGTGCAGATGGCGAGAAAGCGCGAATTGAGCGTTGCTGCTTGAAACGCGCGAGTTTAAAAAATCTGAACTTTGGCAGATTTCCGCGCCGCGTTAACCAATCAGGAGGACCTTGCTGTAGTAGTGACGTGATTACAGGAAGCGAGCGGAGTGGCAGAGTCTCCGCGGAGTCGCAAAAGCCCCTCCCATTACGCGGATTTCTGCGTGAATTTCTCAAATGACTAGAATTTCACGTGCGGATGAAGCGAGTGAACTCCAATGTTCAAGCGTACAACTACGCGCGAAAATAGCGCGTTTTTGCCGCCCCTACTGCAGCTGGTGTAAACGCAACATTAGGGTGCACTCACATTATCCAAACCATGTCGCAGTGTGATTGTCCCAACTTCCTACTCCCCCAGGTGCACGCACTCACACTGAACTTTTATGGATCCGAGCCCGGGAGCGCTTTCGTCATTTGGATGTGATTGTTTTGAAAAAACAGGAAGTAAAGCGCTCTCTTAACACTGGAACCCGTCGTAATGTTAAGTTTTTGTTTTTTTATTTGGAATCATTTGGTGCGCGATGACACACAGCCCTCTCACATGTCATGTCGTCTCATTGCTTAGTTGATCTATCACGTGTGCATCATAAGGTTTTAATGAAGGCAAAAGAAGGTGAGTGGTCGTGCAATTGAAATCTCTCCTGTTAAAACGCGCTCTGGCGCGTTTAGCGATCACACTGCGCCTTCCGTGCCTACCTCCGCAACCCGGCCAGAGCACAATTAACCAATCCACGCCTGGGTGCGGTACAGCGCGATCACACTAGTCAAACGAACCAGGCTTTGGGGGTCAAACGCACCCGAGCGTGGTTTGGTTTGGATAATGTGAGTGCGCTCTTAATACGTCATGTGTCTTTACGGGATCTTAACGTTGTATGTGTGTGTCGGTGTGTGAGAATGCATGTGCAGATTCCGGAAAATCATTGGCAGTGTAAATAAACCAAAAATCTAACTATCCTGGACAAATCCTGCATGCATTTTCCACGTATTTTCCGTTAAAGTTAAAGGGCTTTAATCTAAAGGATATTCATGTAACTTTGGTAGCAAACATGGCGTTACAGTTGGGAAATATGATTAATTTCAGTGAATCGGTTCAAACTGTCTTTTTCAGTGAATAGGTTCAGAGCTGTGATGAATTCTGCAACTTTGATTTTGAAAAGTTATCCACTCCTGTACTGTTAATGCCCTGACTTGTTACTAAGTGAGCTCCGGCTCATGATAACTACATGTAAGAGAGCTGTGGCAGCACATTTACTGTAAAACATCTGAATGAAGATCTGCTTCCTCTGAAGACAAGAGCATGTCGATACATGAACATTCCCAAAGCTCTTTGTGAAATTTCACATGTTTGTTTAGTCATGTCCTATAGAGGGCTACAAAATCTGTGAAAAAAAAATGTGGGTGTAACTTGTGGGCTGTTTGAGGTGCTGCTAAGCGTTTATTTTTTAATTCATTGGTTAAGGGCTGGACTGTGTGAATTTTGGTTAGGCCTAAAGCTGCAAATATTACAGTGCTTAAAATTGATATCCCCCCAAGGTTTTTTTTAGTAAATGTCTGTCATTAATTCAACATGAACATGCAGTCTCCATTCAGAGTTTGCTTTGTAGATGTTTTTTCATTACGAATATGATAAAACCTTCAACGTGGTAATGATGTCACTCTAACATTTTTACACCAAGTTTGCTTATCAAACTGTAGTGAAATGTGTACATAAATGATTAATGGTTTGAATTTGGTTTCTGCATTTGTTTTTAACGTGAATTCTGACATGAATGTTCTGCTGACATACTATTGACCCATGGCAGTAGTGACCTTATAATGCTATGGGATAATAGTTTAATTCTGTAGCTGTTTGGAAGTTCCTTGTCTTTTAATTTTTCTATTTTTCTCTCGCTTTCTTAGCCAAACACTCATTCTCAAGGTTCCCAAGGGGAACTGGTAATTTAATTGTTTTTGCAACAAGAGTTTGTTACATTTTTAGATTTAGAAACATTTCTCAAACAATCAAGGCCTTTCCGGTTTCAACTCTCCCTATTTACATTTGATGTGTTATTTCTGGCGTGACAGAAAAACACCCGGAATATTAGAGCATTTTGCTGCTTCCTTAGGCCGAAACCGGCAACGCCCAAGCTCACGTTTGTGGGGCATCCCTCGGGGGCCGTCTTACTGCACCTCTGTCTGAATGACTGTTCATGGAGTTCCAGTCTAGGACAAAGAAGATGCACTCCTGCTCTGCATTCCAATGTGGAATTGCACAGAATTCCATATCCACCCTTCTTTTCCGCTTCAAGCTTGGGGACCGTTTGATACAAGATAGCAGGCTGACCGAATGGCCTTTGTAAATAGCCGCATTCCAGATGCAACAGAGAAGAGCGAGAAATCCTGTCCGTCTCTCTCAGGCATTGTTCCGCCCTGCTTTAATTGAACACTGCAGCGTGCAGGAAGAGCTCACATTGCACACGATCAGAAAGTGGCAATGATTGGAACAATTTGGACTGTATCATACTATCTGATTACAGCGACTTGCAGTGAATTACAAGGTATTTATATCTATATCTAAAATACTGATTGTTAGTTAATGGGTGAAGATGGTGAAAGCTTTGTTTTTCCAGGCGTGGGTTTGGCAAAGATTAGTTTGTTTGAGCTTTGTTGATGCTGTGACTTTATTGTGTGGGAGGTTTTAACTGTGCGGCCAAGATATATCAAACAAGTTTCATGTCTTTTAAGCACACGGTTTTCTCTTCAATACGTAATGTGCTCCATTATTATGTCAGATGTTTTAAAGGTACCCTGGTTATAAAAACATGTATGGTTTAATAGATTAACACTGGGGTTATAAACACACACAGACAGCAGGTCTGGCGATATTTGGTCTGCATTTCATTAAAAACTCAGTATTAGGTCAGTAACGGAAATGAAGAATAATACAAGAAATTCTCACATGATAAACTATTGAAGATACCATAGTACTTGCCATAAAGTAAAATGTAGTAATATTTCACAATAACCATTACACGTCATCAGTTTCAGAACACAAATAATGGCGGCCTCCAAAGGATGAAATTGGTATTACAATTTTTTTTTAAGTAATAAAAAATTGAATGCGTTTCTATCAATGAATTTTAGTAGTTGAAGGCAAATTTAAATAATTAAAGCATTCATTTTGTGAATTTGGGGAAATTAACTTTCTACGTTATCTGCGTTTTTGCTTCGGGTCGTTAAATCGGAGACCGTTAAAGTATTTCTTAGCTTTTATGTCTTGCCGCTTTCACACTCATAAAATTTAATTCACTATGATTTATTTGCTTAAAATAAATACATTTTATATGCTAAATATTATTTCTGCAACAAAATTTCTGTGAAATTTATCTTAAATATTAGATTTATCTCATACACAGGCACGCATTTGTTGATAAAGCATCATTGGCGCGTTTTGGTCTATGGTGGCTACTCTGTCATCTGTGTATATAGCAACAATTAATCACACTTAATAGGATTCATTGCTTTCTGGTACAGGCCCATTTGGGTTAACGTGTATGGGTTTTTAAATGCCTGTAGCAGATTATTCTCCCTTCAGAGGTGTGCTTTTTGACATCACCCATGTTGGCATTTGCTGTGAATAATGACAGAGCAGTAACCTGTGAGCTCAGACGGCCTCGTGGCCCAAAACCCCGCCAAGACATTGAGTTTCGATGAAGCAAACAATTTAATTATTTTACTATAGATCTCAGTATACTGGGTTATTGAAGATGCAAAAATAACCGTTGCTAGTTGTGGAGCTGAGAATATTTATATATTCTCAGCTCCACATATAATATATTTATATTATATGAATATATTAAGTGCTTGTTTTATTGCAATTTAATATCAGATCCATATAAACTGAAAGCTATGATTGCTCTCCATTACTCAACATAATGTTTCTCATATGCAAGAACCGCTGGCGTTTCTGCATAGACAAAAACGCATTATTAACCGATCATCTTGTTGCATGCGCCCTGACACATGGGGTATGAATTCACCACTGGGTCTGACTCGGTTTGTTCGATCATCTGTTAGTGTGCTCAAACAATGAAGTGTTGGTGTCTTAATCTTGTTAAAACGGTTGGAGTACTTCCCAGCCATCAGTGATTATCCAGGAACGCAGTCTGGGAGCTCATGGGAAGTGTTTGGGCTCTGCCTGATGGCTCGCTACTAAACATTTTAAATGCCGTGTGCACATCCATTTTGAAGTAGCACTTGTTCACATGGATGGGAGATTTGTATTCATATTTTTTCTTTTTTTTTATACATCGACCATTTTCAAAACTTGTGTTTTCATGCCCCCAAAATGCCATATATATTTATAAAATGCACACATTACACAAGTGTAGTACTGCATGAATCATTATTTGTGAGCCACAGATGAGTCTCGACTCTGTCAGGAAGGCTTTTTCTTGGCTTATGATTTATGGTACTTGCTCTTCTTTACTCTGGCTTAGGGAGTCTTGCCAAAATCTCCACGGCTTTATCCTGCCTCACTATGACAAATGATGGGCGAAATGTTAAACGTGCGTCCAGGGTATGACCAGAAGAGGCGATTAGGCCCACACTCCCCAGTCTACATTGTTTCGAGCCATATGTTTCTGTCTGAATGAGCACTGTGCTATATCTCATCCTGACACCATGTTTGATCCATTCGATCCATTTAGTTCCCAAGTGTTGAATCTAGATACCCATTGGGAACTGCATAGGTCAGGACCTCAGTCCTGGCAAAACCACAAATCTGAAAAGGTGATGGACACAACCTTGGATTGTTACTCTTAAAGCCAATCTCTCCCTGGCCTTGGACTTGTTGAAGGCCACAGTAACTCAATAAAAAAGTGATCATGTAAAACGGTACTGTACAATTCCAATGCATTGGAGCACTGGCGTCTACTTTTGCATGCTTATAAATGACTAAATACCTAAAACGAGAGTATTTATGACTCGTACACGTTGTAAGGGTTGCTTGTGTTTTGTACAGTGCAAGTAATTTGGCCTTTTGAAACCGTTCATAGCTTTGGTGATGCCAATGCCCAGTCTTTTTTGGCACTGTGATGTCACTTTCCTCCTCCCATTCCAAAGTGTACGTCACATAAGATGTTCCGTTATGAAACGTTTCTTTCTGCTTGATAACTGTGATTTCTAGTGCACTACAGTGGCCATGACATCACACCTGGGGGGAAGCAGCTGTGTTCATTTAACAGCTGGGGTTGCCCGGCTTTCATTAAAGAGGCGTTCTGTAATCCTTTACGAGAGCGGGCGAGGGGGTTAATAGCTCCGGATGGCGCGATAGGGGGTCTTTTTACGCTCATGTGCAACTTGAAATAGACTATCTGGCAGTGGATGTGGCTCTTGTGTGCATCTTTGCTCCCAGTGGGGATTCGTTTTGACTAATTGCTACCTCGGTACCCAAAAGAGACATGAGGAACCTGAGAAGTCGGACAAAAATGGAACAGCAGTGGTGTAAAAATGGACCAACCTGAGCTGCGTACCAGGGCATTATTGATCTGGGATCAGGGTTGATGGTATTTGTGTTATTCGGCTTAGCTTGGGGTCTAATTTTTTTGCTTTATGCCCCGTTTACACCTGGTATTAAGATGCTTTTTGTCCATTGGATCACAAGGGGAAGATGCTAAATACTGGTGTAAACGGGGTGTGAAAGTTTAAACAAGTTCCTAGACACTTGGCCTTTTTTGTAGGTCTGAATTAAGCTTGAGATTAACAGAGACATCTCGCTTCTGCTTTATCCTGATACTGGTTATTTTTTGATCCTTTAGGGTGTTGAGACTTGTAGAAAGCTGTGTAGTGAGTCATTGTGTGTGTGTGCATGCGTGTGTGCTGTGCAATGACTGCATGGTGTAACAAATGTCATTCAAGTTTTTACAAATGGAAATCTGTTTGGCCACATCATGAGACACATTTCCAATACAGCTTAAAATATCCCACACATCCATGTGAAACCTGCATCATGTTTTAATCAGGCGTGACATGACAAACTTTCAATTCCGTCCAAAAAAATAAACTATTCAGAACCTATTCTGTTTAATTTACATAAGTGTTTGCTTTTGGTCCAAGACTCCAAGTGTAGGGCTTCTAAAATGGCAACCAAGTTACTAAAAATTGCTCCTGGAAAAAGGTTGTCCTATTTACATATTCATCATTTAATTTTTGTCAAAATAAAATGGATGGCCAATTTCATGATTTCTTTTTATGCCAATGAAAAATGAGATGCAAAAGATGCACATGAGCTATGTAATTACATTTCATTAATTTTTCACTCAGGCGCTGAAGTTAATGTGCGTTTATCTGTTAAACACATTCATTTTGAGGTGAAGACAGTAATCGTCTTTTTCCGCTTGTCATGGTAGCAGATAGTTAAGACAAAACCTCAGATTAACATGGAAGACTAAACATTATTGCCTCGTATGTGGTTAAAATGCAGTGTAATAAAATAAATTGCTGGCTTTGTTTTGGACATTTTCCATATAATCTGATGTGATTTTTAAGCACCAACTAGTTGAACATCGCATGTAGTTCCTAGAATTCGTCATAGTGGCAAAACTATCTATATTGATGTGTGTGTACTACTATCTGGATTGTTTAGTTTGATAGATATGCATGAATACTCAAAACTCCAAATGCTTCCATATCTCAAATCATCTGGCAAAGCCCGAACCTGCAAACATCACACACTTTATGTCTGGCTCACGCCGACTTTTTCCAGCTCTGTGCTCGCATGCCAAAATGAATTTGGCTGAGATGGAAATCTCTTTGAGGTTCGAAATGTGAGAACCCAAACCACCTCTACAACCCATCCCAGCACTGTTCAGATTTAAAACCATCACTGCTGATTTGTACCATCATGGACGCGGAAAGATGTTTCATTCTCGCTGACTCTTGGTGTCTATAGTCTGTCAGTTCGTGTTCACACCTAATCCTGCCTCCGGGCGAAGGACGTCACCATCTTTCCAGATAAGAATTGTAGTTCTCAGTTTCTAGTTTGGAGAAGTACCTTTTTGATTGTAATCTGCTCCATCAACTCTCTGACCTCTGTTCTTCCTACATGAATGAGCACAGTTTTTCCTTATGTTGTGAAATCATTTGTCTTGTGACTTCAAAGTTGTATTTTTGACCGATTGAGACAGCATCATGTGAGCGTGACCGTGCTCTGTCCTCGAAAACATTTGACGAATGTAGAATTGCACAAAACGAATTGCAGATTTCCTTGTTTTTTTATTTTTAGATAGGGTTGAGATATATCAAATGAATTCCGTGCGCTGCTGAATAGCCAATAGACTTTGGTTACATCACAGCCTTTTACTACAGTATAATAAATGCTACTTGGTAGTCAGTGATGAGTGCCTTTGGTTTGGTCTCATTCTTGAAAGCATTTGATTCGACAATAATGTGTAGTGCAGGAAGTGCACAATAACATTTTTAGTTGTTAATTTTTCCTCAAAAGGAAAGATGAGGTTAATTTGTGTCACACACACAAAGCTCCCAGATATGGATTAAACACAATTTGATCACCAGAAAAAATGTTACGCCTAAAAATTAAAAAGCCACCCCCTCACATTTTACACACTTGTTTTCGGCGCTGTGCTTTGATACACGCTTGCACTTGTGCTCCGTTCTGGTTTACAGTCCCTACACATGCTCTGATGCCAAAAGGTTTGTGTGCCAGGCTTTAGAAGTCTAACAGCAGCATGTTGCAATGCTGATACAGACATTTCGAGTGCACTTTTACCTAGGGGTGGGCAAAAAAATCGATTCTTAGATGAATCGCGATTCGGACGTGGGCCGATTCTGAATCGATTCACAAATGTCAAGAATCGATTCTTAAATGTTAGTTTACAAAATAACGTCACGTTATCAGAACCAAAAGGCGGAACTCAACTGGGGGAGCGGTGATGCACACGGACAACTTAAGAGAGCGCGCCCTGCAAGAGTGCATAGCGGAGATTACAAGAGCAGAAGAGAAAGAACGCTTTAAATGCTTGTAGGACTACTGCATATATCTCTACATTGAATTTGGGGCTGTCACCATTACTCTTTTCTTTTTGAGGAGTTTAAAAAAAATCCTTGACTACATGTCGAGTACTCCTTAAAATAGCGGAGATGCGGTTTAGTGAAACAAACTAGAAAATTACAACTGTATCAGAAGCATACAAATCAGCGCTATGCTGCCTCACGCTGCCTCTCTCTCCCTCTCGTTTGCTCGCTCACACACACCGTGCGTGTGAATCAGCAACTGCGTGAGGAAATAATGCGCATCCATGTGAATTTTGGAAGTTAAAGACGACTGAGCTGCAGTGGCCTGGCAAAACACATTTGAGAAGAAAGGCGCAGCAACTCAAAAAGACCTCCATGTTTCACAATTACTCCAAAAGACCATAATGACAATTTTGCGCGTGGAGCAGCAGTTGTGCGATCTACCGGCATTGCCTTTGCGATCGACGTATTGGACACCCCTGCCCTAAACCATCCGCTGACTGTTTAGATATAACATGAATATACTTCTGTAAAAATATGCACATAGTTTGTTATTCAGTCACTGGGTGCGCGTGCGCTGCATTATATAAATACAGTAATACTGCCAATCACTGTGTATAATGATGATGATTAGACGCTTAACGTTCGTGGAAGTTAATGCCGGTTAACATATAGAATTAATATGTCACGTTAAATTAATATTTTTACTGGTTTTAATGTCTTACAACAGAAACAGGACATGTATGTATATAAGAATGACATTATTTATCCCTAGTTGCATTAAAGTACAGTATATGACAGTTCAGAGACTAGCAAAAGCGCAAACATTAACCTGGCTTTGAAAGCAAATGCGACGTTCTGACGTCACAGATATGCAAATTAGCACGTCAAGAATCGATTCGGAATCGAATCGGGACCCTAAGAATCGATTCTGAATCGATTCATGAGGGTCCAAGCGATTCCCACCCCTACTTTTACCCCAGTGATCAGCTGAATCTAGCCCAGACAACCGACTGGGAACGTTTACAGTGCGTGATCTGTGAAATCTCGATCTCCCTTACTTAAATATTGGTCACAGATTTGCCTGCTGAAGTCACAAGTACGTTTTCCCTCACGACTTTGGTTTGCCAAGATGGTGAATCATAGGGGTGGGAATCGCTTGGACCCTCATGAATCGATTCAGAATCGATTCTTAGGGTCCCGATTCGATTCCGAATCGATTCTTGACGTGCTAATTTGCATATCTGTGACGTCAGAACGTCGCATTTGCTTTCAAAGCCAGGTTAATGTTTGCGCTTTTGCTAGTCTCTGAACTGTCATATACTGTACTTTAATGCAACTAGGGATAAATAATGTCATTCTTATATACATACATGTCCTGTTTCTGTTGTAAGACATTAAAACCAGTAAAAATATTAATTTAACGTGACATATTAATTCTATATGTTAACCGGCATTAACTTCCACGAACGTTAAGCGTCTAATCATCATCATTATACACAGTGATTGGCAGTATTACTGTATTTATATAATGCAGCGCACGCGCACCCAGCGACTGAATAACAAACTATGTGCATATTTTTACAGAAGTATATTCATGTTATATCTAAACAGTCAGCGGATGGTTTAGGGCAGGGGTGTCCAATACGTCGATCGCAAAGGCAATGCCGGTAGATCGCACAACTGCTGCTCCACGCGCAAAATTGTCATTATGGTCTTTTGGAGTAATTGTGAAACATGGAGGTCTTTTTGAGTTGCTGCGCCTTTCTTCTCAAATGTGTTTTGCCAGGCCACTGCAGCTCAGTCGTCTTTAACTTCCAAAATTCACATGGATGCGCATTATTTCCTCACGCAGTTGCTGATTCACACGCACGGTGTGTGTGAGCGAGCAAACGAGAGGGAGAGAGAGGCAGCGTGAGGCAGCATAGCGCTGATTTGTATGCTTCTGATACAGTTGTAATTTTCTAGTTTGTTTCACTAAACCGCATCTCCGCTATTTTAAGGAGTACTCGACATGTAGTCAAGGATTTTTTTTAAACTCCTCAAAAAGAAAAGAGTAATGGTGACAGCCCCAAATTCAATGTAGAGATATATGCAGTAGTCCTACAAGCATTTAAAGCGTTCTTTCTCTTCTGCTCTTGTAATCTCCGCTATGCACTCTTGCAGGGCGCGCTCTCTTAAGTTGTCCGTGTGCATCACCGCTCCCCCAGTTGAGTTCCGCCTTTTGGTTCTGATAACGTGACGTTATTTTGTAAACTAACATTTAAGAATCGATTCTTGACATTTGTGAATCGATTCAGAATCGGCCCACGTCCGAATCGCGATTCATCTAAGAATCGATTTTTTTGCCCACCCCTAGTGAATCATAGTAGAAGTCTTGTAAGATTACTGTATGCTCTTACTGTGGTAATAAACAAATGCAAATCTCTTTGCAACCTAAGTTGAAGTGAGATGAGTCTACTGTTAGCATATCATAAACAAAGCATAGCAGAGCTCTTATGTGCACATGCTATATTGCCCTGGGCGCAGTCAGCTAGTAAGATAATATCCAGTGTTTATGGAAACAGAGAATATCTAATGACATTTGTTTTAATATTACCAGTGAATCTCTTTCTTGGGTGACCAAGTTGCACTTAGATACGCTTGGTTGGTTTATTTATCAATGCAACAGTCCTCAGAAAATCCATTGTTGATATTATGGTGCCCTGTGACGAATGAGGTGCTCAATATTGGACTCACCAATACAAATTTGTCCAGCCCCACATATATTTGTGTCACTGCCCTTTTTCTTGGGTATGCTGGTATCCAAAAAAGGTCAAATCTAGAGAGCTGGTTATGTGTCTTACTTGGGTATGTTTGAATTTAAAAATGTTTTTATTTATTCCCCTTGTGCAGTCATTAACACTGTTAACCAATAGGAGGTTAATTGAACTAACTCTTAACAGGTGATTTGGAACGGACATGATCAGGGTCAGCAGGTTATTCAACCAAACGTTCAGGGTTTTTCTGATGGTAAATTAACCAACCACAATGTAGTATTCAACTGACCCTCATAGTGGTCCTTTGGGCTGTGCTTGTCCTTAATGCTATTTCAATAGCTCAAAAGGCTCAACAAGAAGTTTAGGTATCGTACAGAGAGAAATCCTGTCACCATTTACAACTTTCATTTTGGTGATGACAAGACCTTCTTGGCCTCCTTTCAGGATGACCTGAAGGCAAGCAAATGGAAGCCGCTTTGCACAAAGGATAAAGATAAATTCTGTTGTCAATTAAAACCAACATTTTGTTAGACCTCTATTATCCAGTCAATCGGAAGCGTTTGCCAAAATATGTGTGGCAAAGTGGTTCGAGCACATGCTTACAATATTCCTCAAGTTCGATTATATGATGGCAGGTGCCCAGATGATAAGTGGCTTCACCGTTTGTTTTGAAACCTTTGAGAGCAACTACTTCTGATTTCAAGTGCTAGAAACCTGATATGAAGGAAGACATGACTAAAACTGAGAAATGCCATCATTTAGTTAGAAATTGAGGTTTCTGGTGGAGGTTATTGTAAACCACGGCCTTGATGAGATATTTTTCGTTACTCTTTCATTTCTTGATATATCTTTCATTTCTTGTCTAAAGCTCTTAAGTTGCCTCTTTGGTAATAATATCTCATTGTATATTGTTGTGAAGGTTGTAAGCAGATGTTCTGATTTTCAGAGTCTATCTATGACCATGCAAAGTGCATTTAGGGTTTAAGCATACTTCCTTTCACACATGGCACCAAGCTCTCAAACCGCATAGACAAAACTCATACAGCTTTGCGTTTCCCACACCCACACAAGCGCGTACTTGTTAATTTAAGTCCGTCGACATTTGTTCTACTTATGCGAATAATAACCATAGACCCTAAAAAATAACACATTGTAATGTTGAAATAAAATGGTCCATGTGACTATAGTGGTTAAATCTTCATTACATAAAGCACAGAGAACACCTTTGACACGTGTGCTATAGATAAAGATATACACATAGATGCCCCATTAATGGCTCACATCTATGGAGTGGTCGAATGAGCCATCTATTTATATATGTCAATGGATTACGCACAATGCCAGTGTTTTAACGCATACATGAGCTGCTTTCGTTAATGTTGTCTTCTATGAAAAAAAATTTTGTCGTTATTTTTATGTGAAAGTTTTGATTTTTACCTGTTCTGAATATTCCATTACTAAAAAATCCAACATAATCTTTTTCTTTGTTAATAAACAGAGAGAGAAACCCTTACTGGAAAGAGATAGGTTCATATTGTTGAGATCATGAATTTTGCAATCTGCCGGTTCATTTATCAACATATAAATGATGCATTTGAGTGAGGGTGAAACTATGGGTTCTTAGGAACTTGTGAATCGGTGATTCCCATCAAGATAAATGCAGGGTTAGTCATCACAAATCCTTCAATCTTTTATTTAATACGTTTTTTCTTTTGCTTTCACTTTTATTATCAACCAATGATCAGACAGCATTTTGTTTCAACATTAATCAACTTGTCAAACACCCTTTTCATCACGACTTCAGTGGAATGTCTTACTCCCTGTGTCACATTGACTAATTTGGGAAGACATTTAAATAAATAAAATACGAGGTTTTACCACAAAACTTGTTTTTGTAACTTGTAGAGCTTGGGCGCGTTCATGGATACGAATCCCAATGGACACATGGACTGAAACAAATCGAAACCCTAAACGCACTGTTAGTTGCTTCGGATAAAATGTTCACCAAATGCGTAAGTGTAAAATGCCATAGGATGGCTAGAGGTCAGAAAATGTTTCTTGGTTAATCAAACACAAGTCACTTATTTCTGAATCAACATGCTGAACTGCCCTGAGATATTTTGAGCTCAACTTGTTGTTGCTTGACTTTATACCCCAGAAGAGGTGTGGTGTGTCAAAGGGGACAGGATGAGAAATCACATATGATTTCCTGTTATAGTCCACCCTGTCATGTGTGTACCAAACTCTTGCATAAATATATGACCATCAGAAACTGCTTGACTATACCCACCTCTATCTCCCACAGTGCTTGCAACATCAACCACAGCCCTGCAATGTTTATTTGATGCAGCACCATGGTTGCAGTTCTAACTAAGTGTTAACTTTTATGACTCAAGCTGTAATTATTATTAACAAAGTTACTAAATGCGGCCAGGTGAGGTCAGGAGTCTAAAGCCAGATTTGAAGTTCGATTTTATCTTATTTGCCTTTACTGATCATAAAGATTAGAATTTCTATTGTATGGATTCAGAAGCCCAAAGAGGTCATGCATAGTTTTTTCAGTCTTGGTTTTGTGACCTAAAAATTATGTCAGCACAACATGTTTTTCTTTTCTTAGAATAAGGGATGGAAAATAAGAATAGTATATGGCTTGATGATTTTGATTAAAAGTGTGTAGAGTTGAATGAAACTTTAAATCACTTTTACTAGTTTTACTGGCCTTCCTTATACTGCATTAGCGCCAGTCATTACCAATTGGGAGATACACTAACATTGTTCATTTTGTAAGCACCACACTCTGGGATATTTTCAACCCATCATTAGGTCAAAAAGAGACACCTGAGCTTTTGGGTAAAATAAAAAATTTAATTTGACCCAACAATGGGTTGGGTTTGTACTCTTTTGACCCAACGGTGGGTTGAAAATAGCCCAACATTTTCAGAGGGCACTTTGAAAATGTGAATATTTTGTTTTATATTTGGTTTGCGAAGTTCCCTCAGGCTGATCTAATCCTAGTAAAACAAACAGGTCTGTTTGCTGTTCACGGTGGGAAAGACTATATAACCTTCTTTCAATTACAGCTGACGTGACCATTAGATAAGTAATCTTTAAAGTGATCCCACATGCTATAGAAACTGTCCTGCCAAGCCTAACTTGTTTATTTTCAAAATAATCTCAGCTGAAAGACAATGTGCTTGTGTTAAAGAAATAATCTTGATTTATATTAATTCAATTCGGCAAATACGCAATTGCGCACACACTGTACACGATATTGTTCCATTTTTATGATCTACAATGTTTGTGATTGGTGTAATAAAGATGATTTCACTGAGATATCTTTTATTTATACAAACCCATATTGTTTTGCTTCTGTAATGTTAATCTATAACCCATGTTGCCTAGTATTTCTTGGAGCAAATTTATATGTGGAATGCGTGTCAAAAGAAATTTGCTTTTTTACTTCCTTTACCAACTATTACCCTGTGGTGAAAATCTAGTTTTTGTTGTTGTTTACATGTCTGTGTGGTGTTTGAATATGCTTTAAGACAATGTGCAAATTCATCATTCAACACCATTGCTAAATATTTTCTTCATATAATCGGAGTTTTCCAAAGATAGACCCATTCCTGTGGTTTTAAAGGGATAGCTCACCCAAAAATCTAAATTCTGTCATCATTTACTCACTCTCATGTTGTTACAAAGCTGTATAAATGTCGTTGTTCTGATGAACCAGGGCTCCAGACTGCTACCAAATGGTGGCATTTTACATCCAGTCGCACACGTGCGACCAGTAAATTTGACCTTTTTTTCTGATGTGACAGTCTATCATCAAAGTATGTATTAGTAATAAAGTGGAAATTTGTAGAAATGTGATTATTTGGTTAGCATGTTGATTTACGGTGTGTGCCCCTAAATTGTTTGGTTGTGCCCCTAAAATTTTCAGTTGGGGGCCACTGTGCTCCTAGTGAAAAAAGTAAGTCTGGAGCCCTGTGAACATAAAGGAAGATATTTTGAGAAATGTTTATAATCCCCATTTACTTCCATAGTATTCTTTTTCCTACTCTTTTGCAAACCAGAATCGATATCAAATGGGCATTATATTGTCTATTGCGAAATAATGCTACAACCCTGATGAATGTAAAAGAAATGCATTTTATTAGAATTTTCACGTTTTATCAACTTTTTTGCACCATAGGATGCAACAGAAATAATTGACCTCACAGACCTTCCACCTGTACATGCAGCAAGTGAATCAAGCAGGGCAGATTCATTTTCTGTCCATGTTGCATACATAGATGCATGCCCCTTTTTTCCCATTTATATGCTGTTGTCCTGTTTTAATAGAGCGTCTTGTATCATCTCATGTCCGCCTCGCGCTCTGTTTCCATGCGATTCGTCTCTCATTGCTGCTCTTTATCCGATCGCTTCCCTTTGCCAATGTAAATAGAAAGTGCAGCGTTAGATGACAGCAGTGGATTTGTTCTCCAACGTCGAGCTGTTGTCCCTGATATCTTGCTTTGAGGGAACGCAGAAGTTCTCTTCTGTCTTTTGCATGAGACGTGAGTGGTAATCGTCTCTATCTAAGCGTGGTCTCACAGTCAGTCTGGCTCCAGACTCCAGGCCGTCATGCCTACTAAAACCCAGCGTGCTGGATCTGATTTGGGCCTTTTGCCTTCCACTGTAGGCTCATTTCATTCCTTTAAAGTTTCAGGCTTTTAGTGGAATGTGGGAAATGATGGAAACAGATGTTTGCATTTATTGCATGTGTTTTCAAATTACAAAACATACTGTTATAGTAAACGTGGCCATGTTGTTGGATGCCCGGTGACTGTCATAATCACATTCTTGGTTAAGTATTTGGTTTTGTACTGGGTGGTGAACTAAAATTTAACTGGATATTTTGTCCTGTAAAAGATTTGATTACGAATTGTTGCATGAGCCAGAGAGAGTAAGACAGACCGATATGCCCAAGAGACAGGGTGTGAAGCAATTCACGTGTGTGTGTGTGTGTGTGTGTGTGTGTCATGTTTATCTGTGATCTTTGTCAACCGCACTGTTCCACTATCTGCTTTTTCTGCAATAAAGGAAATAGCTACAAGTTAAAGCTACGCAACCACAGCTAAACACCTTTGTGGGCGAAACAGCTTTGAGTTTCTGCTGAGTGGCTTTTTGAGGTAAAAAAAAAGCCAAATGCAAAACATTTAGCAGCTAACATTAAGCTGTGAACGTGGGGGGACGTTGATGCGTAACTGAAGTCAAAGGAAACTTTACAAATTGATCTAATTATGTCTAATAATAATTAGTCTTCAAAGTGCAGTATAGGTGAAATTCTTATTTCTTTCAAACTGTCTTAATAACCTAAATTATAATTTACTTGTTACATGATCCTGTCAAATACACAACCTTACCATATTTTTCCTTTTTCCGCAGGTAGTTAACGGACACACTGCACAATGCGTGAATATAAATTAGTAGTCCTCGGATCAGGAGGTGTCGGCAAGTCTGCGCTGGTAAGTAAAGGGAAGGTTATGAATCCCACCCCTCCTTGTCTTCTACATTTTTGTCTCGCTCTCTTTTCTTCTCTACATAAACAAAATTATATTTTAGATCTTCATCTTTCACAAGAATCTCCCTGCCTACTGTCCACTATAGCAGTGGTTTTCAAACTGGGGGCCAGGGGAGCCCCAGTTTTATGATATTTTATGAAATACATTCATTTATCATGAATTCTGTGTAATTAAACCTAAAAAAATAAGGCTACTAACCAAAAGCACTACTTTTTTGTATAATTTTATGTTTTTTTTTTATTAAAATGTTGAGTTTTAGAACAGTTTTTGTCACAAATTTTCTTTGGGGGGCCGCGAAGGAATGCACCGTACACAAGGAGGGGCCACACGCTGAAAAAGTTTGGGAACCACTGCACTATAGTATCAACATTTTTATAGTATAAAATAAACTGAGAAAATTATTTGTAGTGTTCGCTATAACTAGCCTCCACAATTATTGTATTATAGACTATTGTTCATATTTGAGTTTAATGGTTTTGACTGGGCTGGTAAGCAACCAACCAACCAACCATGATGCACTGACAATCACTAAGCACAGGGGTTTTCAAACTGTGGGTTATGACCAGTGTTGGGTGTAATTAGTTACTAAGGAATTAGTTACTGTAACTTAATAAATTTTTCCCGTTTTCTCTTAATTGACAAGTTAACTCGTCAATGGTGGGGAAAGAGTTAAAATGCATGTTTTATGTATCCTTCTCACTTTATAATTAACTCAAAGTTTTTAATAATAACACGTTAGTGTAGCTTTCAGTTCTCACTATTAACTTGGTTAATTAGCATTAATATTACTGAAATATGAGCTGTACATACTCAAAAATTCACCTTGCACTTATGACATCTGTGTACTATTTGTCCACTCATATTTGAGACTCAAATCCAGCTCAAGTCATTACTTTGTGATTACTACATAAAAGAATCCTACGTAAATAACATACTGTGAAAATATAACCATGATCGTTTTAATATTGACTGAACAAGACCACGTCAGAGATTGCAAATAAATTAAAGTGATTGAAATCAAACTTTGATGCTCCTAATCTAAAAATTGGATTATAAGACTTTAGCCTGTATTGGGTCAGGGTCACACCTATGTCCATATCAGGGAAAAACATAAATGCATCAATCGCAAGTGTAGGGTAGCTAGTTTTTCCCAACTGAAAGTGCTGAGCTGTTCTGCTCAGTCAGCCATGCGAGAGTCAAACGCACCCCTGGAGGACCTATGTCCTCAAGCAGGTCTGTAAAGGTTGTGAGAACCAAACTGGCCTCTGGTCTGTTGGTCATGCCATTTCGAACCCCTCAGACATCATGTAACTGAGTCACAGATAGCGCCGAATGTTTGTAAAACTCATCTACGCCTCACCATGTTGCCATTTGCCATTCAGTCATCATAACCTATGTCAGAAAGCTTTACTGACCTCAAAATAGTTTCTGTAACATTCATTGGGACAAAACTCAAAAGCACTGGAAAGGTTTGGGTTTTTTTTAGTCGAGAACATTAGGCTACTGTGAAACGCCAAACCTCATTTTGCTGACTCGGAGAATTCTACATTTACCGTGAAGTTGAAAAGCAGAACGGTAATGAATAGTTTCCTTATAAGTTTGCAACATTAGTCACTCATGTTTCTGATAGCCCAGTTGCCCTTCTTTAGCATCCTTGGCTTGCTAGCGCGCTACTAACACCGAATGTTTGGCTGACAACACATTGACCTAGTTTGTTACAACTCAGTGAACCCTGATGGCTCCCTCATTGGAACACGGCCACAATGGCTCGACCCACTCACCTCAGGCCCCGACAAAGAACCCATTGGCTGTATGTGTGCCACTGGTTGTGAGAACCACCCGCCTCCATCTTCTTCTCTCTCGGCAAAGAACTCTTTCAGAGTAAAGCACAGACTTTTATTGTCCATTAACTCTAATTGGAGCACTATGGATGGGTCTGGTTGAAATGCCCACGCAGAGTTAATTGTGTTGTAAACGCATTCACATTAGGCTTCTCTCCTGTTCCATGCAGAGAGGGGGAGATGGGGGAAGAGAGACAGGTCTGTAAAATAACATCATTAAAATGTGGGGTTAACCTTGTGTCTTGTAATAGAGCTCTATAGATTGCAGCAGTGACCGCCCACTTTTTTTATAAGTTGCCTCGTGTCTTAAAAGTATTATTTCTTTGATTCAAAGTAATGCTGTGGTCATAGTACAATTTTTTTTCATTTGACTTCTGTTCATACGTATGTGACCGACAGTTTGATTATTTTTGACCTGCGAATTTGTATGACGTGAAGACGTGTAAACAACATGATCAGTACATCTTGGCATGACCTTTTGCCCCATTTGTCCCAAAGTGTTTATCTGATAAATTTTTACAGCAGTTTAATTTAGTGGCCTTTTTTGGCCACTAACAACACTGAAGGGTAGTACATTTGTCCACGGTATATTGTTGAGTTTTTTAAAAAAAATCAAAGCATTTTCTTAAAATATGTGTTAATAGGTTTGTCACCAAATCATTCCATTTGCTGAAACACAGAGAAAGTTGTGGCCAAATTAAGACAAAAAATAAATAAATAAAATGGCCCCAACAACACAAGGGTTAATAAAAAAAAAAATTTTGCACTCTGAAAGTATGGTGTGACCGTGCCATTATGGGGAAAATGAACTACTCATAACTCATCATAAGAGTCCCATATTTTTCAGAAAATAGGACTACTGTCTCTCTAATGGCGCTTTTCCATCGCATAGTACCCCACGGTTTAGTTTAGTTTGGGTCGGGTCAGCTTACTTTTGGGAGCTTTTCCATTGGGTGCAGTACGTAGTACCCAATACTTTTTTTCGTACCACCTCGGTTGGGGTTCCTAGTGACCCGAGCTGATACCAAACGTGACGCGAAAACACTGTAGGTCACTGATTGGTCTGAGAGAAGCGTCATCGCTATAATGTAAATATTAGCTTTAGCTTACTGCTAGCTTGCGCTGTTTCAAGCAAACATGTTGTTATCTGTGTTCTGCTATAAGTTTCCAAACACCCTTTTAGCGATGAAAAACATCCGCAGGTTGAGAATCCGGGACACCATAACAGTTTTTTCCAGACTTGCAGTTTGTGGCGGCACATTCGCGACGTGCACGTCCGCATTATATATGCTTAAATGCAACTTGAATGAGGCTCAGCGGAGCGCCGTCGACTGACGCCACGGGTCGGGTGTTTGAACAGAAACTGTCATGTGAGACAGAGGTAGTTATAAACGCGATGTGCAAACATCTCTTTGTGGTGGCCAATTTGAATTTTGTGGCAGACTGAGAAATAAATTAATGTATGGGAATGCACAACAACGCTCTCACTTGTATGATGTCACAGCAGTAGGCAGCGTAAATATAACGACACGCCTATAATCCCTCCCACTCCGAAGTGATACTAAACTCGATGGAAAAGCTAACCACGCCAAAGTGAGGTGAGGTGAGCTGACCCGACCCAAACTAAACTAAACCGTGGGGTACTATGCAATGGAAAAGCGCCATAAGGCTCATATGCTACAACACAACCATATTAGTTAACAGTAGCTAGCTAGATAGCTAACATTCATTATGAAGCTACTCAGGACTAGTTTGCAAGAACATGGCTTGCCGAGGTTGTCAACTGAAATGTGACTTCTGATTGGTGGATCTCACTTTAGGTTAGTGGGCATCATCTGAAATGATATGGACTTGTATCACACTTGCAACTCCGTAATTTACCGAGTTAAAATGCACTAGGGAGGAAAACCACAGTGTGGTCACGTGTCCGTGTCAAAAATAACAGTTGTGAGGATGATGACATGAAACCACTAACCGCTGAGGTGGAAGATGAACACTGCCATGGCCACTCTGAATGCTGGACTTTGATTTTTGTGGTCTAGATCAGGGGTTAGTTGTTCTAAGTTGGTTGGTTGTAAATTTGTGCTCCGTTTATTTATGTTTTCTTATACTCTGCACTGTTGACTACAGCAACTCCAAAATAAATGGTAGGATCATTTTGAAACATGGATTTGAACTACACGCTTCTGTGTTTTGTGGAATTGATGAGTTGATGCAATCCGGGGGAATTTTTACTGGAGTGACTGTGGGTCAGTTTGTGCTGAAATGATGGAATGCCAGAGCGAACACAGAGATCCCATCTGCCTGCAAGCAGTATCCACTGAGATGGAGGTGTCAAAGCACTGTACACCTGAGTAAGATTAAACATAATAATGTGTTTTTTTCTCATTTTAAGCTTTTGATAGCCTCTGCAGGATAGCAAAAGTCATACTTCACTTTGAGTGAGTGGTTTTTGACACAAATACGCTCATCACTTTTCTAAAGTCACCCTTTTATTTTACATGAGTAAAGTATTAGTATAATGCACAATGATATAACATGAACAAATATTAAATAGATTTATTAGTAATAACAAATATTAACAAAACTGAATAAAATAAATAAAAGTATTGCTCATTGTTGGTTCATGTTATGTCATGTCATTGTGTTTCTGTAGCTCAGTTGGAAGAGCCTTGCGTTAAGCCCTAGGCCAAACAGTGCATACACGCGAATTCAAAGATTTGCGCAAGTAGATTACATACAAAGTCAATGCAAAGACACAGGCTGAATCCGAAATCGCTTACTTACTGTGTAGGTACTGAATTTTACCTACTTAACGTGCGCTAAGACAGTACGTACGTTCACGTTAAGCATGGACAGCATCCGCCATGTTGACGTTATCATGCGACCTATGACGTAGTAGACTTGTTCGAGTTCATGCGAAACCACAAGAACCGACAGGAGATTGACATCACAATACCGCGATAGCGACTCGAAATCAGACTTCTCCTCATGATTTCTGGAATCGCTCTCACGGTACTTTGATGTCATCCACCTGTTGGTTCTTACAGCGGTGCATGAACTCGAACAAACCTAATAACAGACATGAAAACATATGCGTGTGTATGAGGGACTGGTGCACTAACACCTGATTGAATCACGTAACTTGACAACTATACTACGGTCTCTGTCAGTGTTACAGACTTATAACACATTATTTTGTAGTGGACAAAAATAAGTAAAACAAGCAGATTGTAATTTAATATCTATTGTCAGATGACAGCTGTGCTTGAATACAAACTAGACAATGCAGGCCATGTGATTATATACATTTTAGTGAAGCAATCTCTTGTATTTACTTGTAAAACAACAGGAAACATGAATAAAAAAATGAATGAATAAAACCATCACAAAAAATGAAAACGTATAGAAGTGTATCCCATATCAAAGAAAACTTTATTCAAATGTATTTTTCTAACAAACCATCACACATTTACTGCCATTTCAACACAGCTGTGACGATTATCTACAGCTTTATTTTCATGAATCAGCTGAGCACTTTGTGGGTCTTTCCTCGGTCTGTGCGTAAAGTCAGGGTGCTGAGGAACAGTCCTGTGTAACGTATCGAAATCACCCGATTGGCTGGTCTCCTGTCGATTGCTTTGCTTTCCCATGGCATCATGGGAAAGCTGGGATAGAAGTTTCCATCCGATGCACGCTTCAGAATCTGGGCCGACTCGGGGCATCCGGGGATTTCTCGCCTACTGATTTTATTGATACTGAGGATTCGGACATACTACTCTGTTTACGTGCTGTTTCCCCTACTACATTTTCAGTAAGTAGGCGGTTTCGGAAGATACTTAAGTACACGTGCCTCTGAATCTCACGAGAAATAGTCCAAAATCCCGGTAATTCTCGCCTACCCTTTACGTATACTGAGGTTTCGGACATACTATTCGTTCGCCTACTTCTTTTTGCCTACTATATAGTATGGCAGTATGCGTTTTCGGATTCAGCCACATTGTGAGAATTGATGCAAACTCAAGCGATGCGAAATACGCAAATTAAGTGGTGCGATTGCAGCGGAAATGAAGTTTAACTTGAGCGAAGAAATGCGATGCTTCACATTTGGTGTGTACACAGCATAAGCATATTTATACGCGAACATACACGCACAATCAAATGCACAGCCTTGCAATTTGACTCTAAACATCATTGTGATAAATTGCAATACCACACTACATACTCCTGTACGCACATGTGTGACTTGCGCATGCAATATATGCACGGTTTAAAAATCGTTTGTGCTCCTTTGATGATGAAAATTGCATCCTAAGCGCTGTACGTAGACCCTCACCGACACGTAAAACTGGACAATACTTTGGCCTTTAGCAGCACAAAAGATCATATGTTCGATTCCAAGGAGAACATGCATACTGATAGAATGTATAGCTTGAATGCACTGTAATTTGGATAAAGGTGTCTAAAGTCATTGTGTCTAATATCTAATGTTATCCTGAAGTATTACTGAAAAAATTATAAATCTCCCCTCTTTCTAAATGCTAACAGAATAAGAACCAAGTTGTTTATTTAATACAACAACGTCCTTCATTTTTCCTTTGGTATCCAATAGGGATGCACCGATACCGATACTGGTATCGGGTATCGGCCTCGATACCACATTTTCTAAAGTACTCGAACTCGTTAAAAGTCCCCCGATACCTGGAATCGATACCACGGTCTGAGAAATGTCTATGTTTGAGCGGCGTGTAAAGGGTTAATTCCTCTTGTGTTGTCCAAAGAGGCAGAGTTTACAACAAACTGGAAAACTAGTCCTTTGTTTTTTGTTAAATTATATGACTAAAGCTGTTACCTGTAAATTTAAATCATGTTTTTTTTATTAAGTACTCGGTATCGGTATCGGCAAGTACTGAAATGCAAGTACTCGTACTCTTACTCGTATTCCAAAAAAGTGGTATCGGTGCATCCCTAGTATCCAAGTCATCTCCAGAATATTTGTTGCTTTTTCAGTAAAAGGAGAGCTGATGGGATATCAATGTGCTGATCCTAGTGATGTGTGGATTTGATTTAATTACTCCGAGCAGAGCAATGACAGAAATGCGCGCACACACACACACACACACAATCACATCTTCACTCTTGCACACATCCTCACTGCTCTTTGTTATCAGTAGCCTCCATTCAATTTATATTCCTCCTTTCCACATCTCTCTTTCCATATAGGGAATATTGTTAGCCCTGTGTGTGTGCATGCAGCAGGTTACAGTGCTAAGCTACTGTAAGCAACAGAGCCAGAATGACACACACACACACACACACACACACACACACACACACACACACACACACACACACACACACACACACACACACACACACACACACACACACACACACACACACACACACACAGAGAGAGAGAGAGAGAGACAATCATGCACGTGGTCTGGTCTGTCTCAAGCACATCGGGTAAATTCTGCCACATCAGCACACATCACTTCCCTGGGGGCACAACCAGTGGTCTGTCTTACTACTGACTTCATATCCTAACCCCTGACCTATCCAACACAAACCCACATGCACACTGTCTACCTGCAGGCGATCTGAAAAGCCTCTGGGTGCCTGAAGATGAAGTGTGCAGGGCAGAGAATGAGTAAAACCATTTTGTCTAACATTAACAGTGAGCGCTTATATGTTTTAGACTTAATGAAAATGCTCAGTGGAAAAGGAGAGATGCTTATAGATGCCATGATGTTTTGGTTACCACTGGGATGCTTAAAGGACAGGTTTGGGCTGACACGGTTACTCGATCTGAGAGTTCACTTGGTGTTTGTTATTGTCAAGAAAATGGATGAATCAGATTACTTAATTATAAAAGTCATATAAACATTTATATCTTTGTGTTTTTATGCGGGTGTTCACTTCAATTGTGAACCTGCCTGTGAAAACCCAGCTATGGTAATTTAAAGTTATCTACATAAAATCATCATACATAATGTAAAGAACATTTTGGGAAAATATAACTCTCATATTTTAATACTGACTGATTAAAGCCATGTCAGAGATTGAAATTAATGTGAAATCAGTGACTGAAAACAAAATACATTCATTCACAATTAATTTCATTGTCACACTGCACTTGTCTAAAAGTGGTCCATTTTTGTCTGGTAGAGATTAGGTAGTAGTTAGATGCTAGAAGACTTGTGTTGCTTACAGGCACACTTATTATATACTGGCATGAAATGCTGCTGTGATTAATCGATGTTAAAGATTTAACTGGGTGAGACTGATGTGATGCCCTCATTCAGCTGTGGTTGAAAGTCATCATTCAAAACTGATGAAGCAACACACACACACACACACACACACACACACACACACACACACACACACACACACACACACACACACACAGGACTTTCCATTGATACTGTTATTGATGTTATTTTTAGATTTTAATGAAACTGGTTTCCTCATGCAGTAAATGGATGAGTCATATTCATTAATGATTGTTTTGAATAAGTCTTTAAAGGTGCAGTGTGTAAATTATACATTATACATTACATGAAAAAACATCTGAACCGTTCGGTTCGCTTGTCTGGGTTTGGAGCTTCTCTATGTGCTTTGAAAGGGATGGGTGAGCGGTGGATTGAGTCGTTGGTTGCAATGTGCAGTCTCACCACTATATGCAACCAAAATCTACACACTGCACCTTTAAGTTTCACTTTGTCCCTAATCATTCAGGCAGTCCAACAATCGCTCATCTGTTGCTTCACCAACTGTGCTCCTGTATAGCTCAAGAGTAGAGCGTTGCGTTTGCGGTGCATAAGGTCATGGGTTCGAACCCAGCCCTACTGAAAAATCAGCCAAGACCAGCATAAGCCGGTGAGCTAGTTTTAGCTGCTCTACCATCTTGGTTTTAGCTGGTGTAGCAAGCTGGTCTAGCTGTGTTTTGGTCAATTTTTAAGCTGGTCTTAGCTGGATTTTTTTAATAGGGGGGGAACACGCATACTGATAAAATATAAAGCTCATACTGCCTATTTAAATAAAAATGACAGATCTTTTATAGACAGTCTAGATTTGCTCTCCATTGCGTGACAGTCCACAAGCACTAATCTAGATTTATCATTGTTTACTCAACTATGCTTTTGTTTGTTTAGCGTCGTTCCCGCTTTTCACCAAACAGAAGGTAAACAAATGATCTCTCGTTCACCATGACAACGCCTCCTTGTATGACAAACAAGCTCATTCGCTCATACCTCGTGATTGACATCACCTCCCTCTCCCCAATTTGTTCTTTCTTATCGGTCTTTTCCTCTACTACCCATCGGTCGATTGTCCTCCACCCACAGGTGATCAGCATCTTAATGACTTTTTTGTTGTTCATGGCTGTGTGTTCATCCATACAGAGCGCTCATTAATGAATTTAGTCTGAAGTCTATTATAGGTGGATTGTGAATCAAAGGGAATGATCAAAGGTCACCTTAGATACGGAGGATCTGAAGAGCCCCTGCACCTGTGGGCTGCATCTCATGATTTTCATGGTCGACGCAGCCCCTGCACTTCCTGTGTGAGGTCATAGCCGAGCCGAAACTCTTTAATTCGGTTCTTTGTTTCAGTGAAATCATTGCTCAGCCCCCTACTATTTATTTCCAACGTATCGTTTGTCACCTATAAATCTTTCTATATATAAACCTCTGGTTAATTGCTAGGTAACCGGTTTCCCAGCAACATCCAAATGCACTATGACCAGCGAGCACAGGTTTCATGCCTGGTCTCTCCATGTGAAGTGCTCATTCTGTGGCATTGCTTTGCCCTTTGCAGTTCAATATAAGTGACATCGAGTGGCAACCCATTACAATAGAAAAGTTGTTTAATGTAACAAAAGTGTAAGCTGTCATAACTTTCCTTTGAATTGAGCATTGAAAAACAGTACTATGCAAAAGTTGTATGCTATTACCAGCTTTAAAATTAGTTTTAATGACCATCCATAGTATGTATTATCAGTTTTTTTTTTTAAAGGGACAGTTCACCCATAAATGAAATTTTCATCATTTACTCACCACCCCCCTCATGTTAATCTAAACCTAGGGATGCACCGATACCACTTTTTTGGAATACGAGTACTTGCCGATACCGATACAGAGTACTTAATAAAAAACATGATTTAAATTTACAGGTAACAGCTTTAGTCATATAATTTAACAAAAAACAAGGGACTAGTTTTCCAGTTTGTTGTAAACTCTGCCTCTTTGGACAACACGAGGCATTAACCCCTTACACGCTGCTCAAACAAAGACATTTCTCAGACCGTGGTATCGATCCCTGGTATCGGGGGACTTTTAACGAGTACGAGTACTTTAGAAAATGTGGTATCGAGGCCGATACCCGATACCAGTATTGGTATCGGTGCATCCCTATCTAAACCTGTATGAGTTTGGAAATGACTGAAATATCATTTCTTTAAAATTTAATCTCCATTAAAAAAATATCTTCGCGTCCACACAAACACACAAAAAGATAAATGATAAACGTTAACAAGTCTTTCTTTTTAGTTAAAAACACACAAAATGGTGTTTAATTTTAAATTTTAGCCCCAATGCAGTCCCATGCAAAGCATCCTTGGAATTACAAGTCCACTGTCTAGTTAGTTATGCTAACCAAAATCATTCAAACACTAAATTATTAAGTTAATTGGTAACACTTTACGATACGTTTTTGATTGGTTAACATGAGTTAACATGAACTAATAATGAACTGCACTTATACAGCATTTATTAATCTTTGTTAATGTTAATTTTAACAATTACTAATACTTTTTTAAAATCTTGTTAACGTTACTTAATGCACTGTGAACTAACATGAACAAACAATTAAAAGCTTTATTTCTATTAACTAACATTAAGAATAATAAATACTGTAACAATTGTATTGCTCGTGGTTTGTTCATGTTAGTTAATACATTACAATAAGGTTCATTAGTTGACATTAGTTGCAGTGTTACCCTTCTTACAAATTTAAGTGGATTATACATGATAAAATTAAGTTGAATTTACTTAATAATGTGTTAATTTAGAATTACTGAAAATGTTTATTTATTTTTATTTTTAGGTCAAAAAAATCAAATTTTTAATACTGGTTACCCATTACGTTTTTTTTTTTTTTAAGTCTACTAAGGCACAGATTACTTTTTAACAGTGTACCCGACACTCTGCAACCAAAGTCAGGATTTTCATAAGTGCGATTTCAGTCACCTAAAACTGCATTTGCGTGTGAACCAACAGAAACAGAAAAAAATATTTTTATTATATATTAATTTTATATATAACTTTTTTATTTCATATTGGATCTGGGTTTTATTTTCCTTGACAACAGTTTTTTTTTTTGCGTAGGTTTATCTGTCAGTAGCAGGTGTTAAATCTTTATAAAGGTCTTTTATAATGGAATTCCCCATTAGCCACTGAAAGTGTGATTCATTCTGCTCAATGCAAACATGCTCGTGTTTGAGTATCGCAAATATTTAATGCACATGTCTCTTTGTTCTCCCTTTCTCTCTCTCTCTCCCCCTGCCTGTTCTCCAGACTGTTCAGTTTGTCCAAGGGATCTTTGTGGAAAAGTACGACCCCACAATAGAAGACTCATACAGAAAGGCAAGTCCAGTTTTGTTTGTTGTTGGGTGTCAAATCAATTTCAAAGTTCATGAAATACCATCACATGTAATGCTATTATCACATTTTTATTACAACAAAATAAAGTGGTTTAACTACATTTACCATGTATAGCATTTTAAAAATCATTAGGATATATTTTGTAAAGATTATGTTCCATGAAGATATTTTGTAAATTTCCTACCGTAAATATATATAAAAATGTATTTATCATTAGTAATATGTGTTACTAAGGACTTTATTTGGGCAACTTTAACGGCAATTTCTCAATATTTAGATTTTTGCACCCTCAGATTCCAGATTTTCAAATAGTTGTATAGCTGCCAAATAATTGTCATATACCGATGTTTTTCCGTCCTGGTCCTTGGGGATTTAATGTCCTTGTTTCAGATGTCTCCTTATTTTACACACCTTTTTTTTAAAATACGTATTATATAAGACCCTGGACAAAATCTTTAATCTGAGGGTGCAAAAAATCTAAATAAAATAATATTTAAAAAAAAAAAAAAATATATATATATATATATATATATATATATATATATATATATATATTCATTTAAAATATATAATCTATACCAGTGGTTTTCAAACTGGGGGCCGCCAGATGGTGCCAGGGGGCCCCAGTTTTATGACATTTTATGAAATACATTAATTTATCATGAATTCTGTGTAATTAAACCTAAAAAAAATTAGGCTACTAACCAAAAGCACTACTTTTTTGTATAATTTAATGTTTTTTTTTATTAAAATGTTGGGTTTTAGAACAGTTTTTTGTAGTAATGCACCGTACAAGGGGGGCCGCACACTGAAAAAGTTTGGGAACCACTGATCTATACGATCCCAAATGATTATCCTTAAAATGACACGGCCCACATCTCTTAAATGTTTTGTTAATGGGACACTTTTCAACATTTTAATGGCCTGTCTCTTATGTTTTTATGCGTTTATTTCAGTTGTTCGTAGACATTTACAGTTATATTTCATTGTACAGTTTTAGCTTTATCCCACACAGTATTTTACTACAGATCTGCTAGATGTCATTTTTAGTTATAATGCTCCTATAAATTGTTCATTCATCTAAATGTGATTATTTTCAGTCCCATAACAAATCATTCCTGTTTTCCTGTTGTCTAATGGTTTCACATCTAATGTTTCATCGACCCTGTGCTCAAACTGATGTGTTCGATGATGTTTATATATTATAATGGCTTTTGTCCAAGGTTCTGAGACAATGACAGAGTCTAAAAATGAATTCACATTTAAACAGTGAAAGGAAGTCCCATCATGACCAGTACTTCCCTTCCTCAATGTTGCTTTTGCTGGTGTCCCATGAACACTTCCTGTAGGTGGGGTTACTGGTATTGACAGATGGTGCATTATATCATATGCTGTGTGTAGGTGAAAATGAACTGCTTCCAAGAATGAAGTGCTGGCCCTTTATATAGGGTCTTCAGAAAGCATTTAGACATTTTTGAATACTCACAAATGTATACGAAAAGTCATTTCTTGGATAACAAATATTAAATGTCAAAAAGCGTCTTAAGTTCATAAATCATAAGGATACATTTATGTGGATGATGTCATTGATGTGTCAAATACCATCACTGTCTGGACATATCATAGTGTTTGTGCAAACAGACCCCTGTAGCCTTCTTTGAAATTAGTGATTCACACAGAAAACGTGCCGAGAGCTCAATTAAAGACAGCAGGAAGTTAGCAATGCTGGAATGTGCCATGGAAAGCACTGCAGGGGGTTATGGGAATGTGTTTGCTCATAAACAGCACAGGTGTATACTTTATTAGAAGCTATGTGCAATTGCCAAAAGAAGTTGTTTTGTTACAATGAGTTTCTGTGTCTCCTATATTGCAGCAAGTGGAAGTGGATGGACAGCAATGTATGTTGGAAATTCTGGATACTGCCGGAACGGTAAGACTGCAAAAAAAAAAACATTGCATGATTTATTTTTTCAATAATGTCACTCTGGTTTGCGTTCTGGTTTGTGCACTTTGAATCTCCAAATCCTGCTTTTCGTAGCCATATGATTAAAATCAAATGTCCTCTGATTGGCTGTAATTGCAGTGTGTCCAGTTAAAATCCAGTGCTATGTGAAGGTCAAATGAATCCGAGCCAAAGTAGCAGATAATACCTCTGTCACTGATACGGTTTACAAATTGGTTACTTGGCTTCAATTTTCATATGGTGGGACTGGCACTGCTGGACTGTAATGCTAAAGGAAAAAATAATTATTAAATAACCTTTAAAAGATAAAAAGCAAACCATTCTCATGATTTGCGTATAAATAGGATGCAGTGTGAAAAGTCGTGCAATACATACGCCAAATTCCAATTTTGTGTGCATATGATAGTCCTTTCCGTTTACTTAATACGGCGCATCTTTTCGTGTCATTTCATGTATTGGTTTTTAATTTTACTTTTAGGAAGTCATTTTAATATAAAGGTATCTCTTTTTTAAACCATGGTTGCTTGGAGTTGGGGTTAGGATTGGGGTTTGGGTTGACATGCCATTTTATGTACCACAAAGTTGTTCTAACCTCAAACCCAAGCGACATTGGTAAAAAATATGAAAAAAATTAGAAACCAATACATAAAACTGCACAAAAAGATGTGTCGAATGGAGAAGGACTTGCTTTTCGTATGCATGCAAAATTGGAATTTGGCGTATGTAGTGCACGACTTTTCACACGCTTAGGTTTCATTTCTGGTTGTTCTTTTTTTGCGAATTTTGAAAAAAATAAAACCATCGCGATTCAATGTTCAAAGTAAAACCAAAACTAAAGCCATAAAGGAATGCTTATGAAATAAATGACCATGTAATAACTTAATATGAATATTACTGATATTAATAGATGGCAATGTTTAATTTTTATAACATTTTTACTTTATAACTTTGATACTGTGTTAGGTCTCCACTCCACATTTGTGAAAATGTACAAGTTCAGAAGCAAAAATCAGTTCAGATTAGGGATGCTACACAATTAATCGCGCTTAATCGTTAGCAGAATAAAAGTTTTTGTTTACATCACATATGTGTATAAACTGTGTATAATAAATATGTATATATATAAATATGAACACATTCATGTATAATTTTAAGAATTTTTTTTATATATTAAGTATTTATATTTCTATATAATATAAATTATACATAAATATACAAATGTATATACACATGTAAACATTTCTAAAACATATACATGCATGTGTGTACATTTATTTATACAAAGTTATTATACACAGTTGACACACATATATGATGTAAACAAAAACTTTTATTCTGCTAACGATTAATCGCGATAAATCGTTAAGCATCCCTAGTTCAGATCTGGTTTAATCAAGTGGTAATATACTACTGTGCAGTTAGTATACTAGCTGCATACTATACTGTACTATCGTTAATTTTCTTTATTTACAGCCCCTATTTGTAAAGCACTTCACTATAGCACAATTAATGAGGGCGACACTGTCACATGAGTCCTCTATGGAGCCAGATCATTATATTTCTCCCATAGCCTTTCTAACATCATTCATTAGTAGAGTTTATCCTTGACAACCATTTTTGTTTCCTGTGGGTTCAGCAACTATAAGCACATTTGACCCACAAACGCAGAAAAAAACAAAGCCGGATGTGCTTCTGCCCACATTACCTTCACACCTTTGGGTCACATGGACGTTTCAGTAGGTCAAAGCAAGACAGAAACTGACCTCTATGCAAAACGAATGCGTTGGTCTGAGTGAAACATTCAGAAAAATCCTCGGTCTATTAGAAGCTTGCTAGGCTTGATTCACACTGCCCGTTTTTTGAAATATGAATGTTATTTTGCAAGCAATAACATTAGATTTTTTTTTATGCAGTTTTCACAGTAATAACACCAGTGACACAAGACAGTAACTGTCATTCTGGAAACACCCAACAGAAACTGGAAATTTTCCCCATGATGACATTTTGCCAACAAACGCATCAGAAGCTTTATTATATTTACATATTCATGCGTACAGTGCATTTCAAACCACCTTTATGTGATTTAGATATGGTTTGATTTCATGTTTTGGTCTGCATTTTTGTCTATGAACAACTAAACTGATTAAGTCAGATACACTGTAAAAGTGAAAGTTGGATTTACTTAAAAGATACTTCAATTGGCAACACTTAAATTTTTTTTTATGTTTTATCAACTTACATTTTTTACTTTAAGTGAAAAATTTAAGGTGAACTCAGACTGTAAAAAATATAGACGTAGACGTAGTGTCAGTGATAAGTTTATGAAGAGCTTTTTGAAGCCAATTGTGAGCCTGCCCTCACCATCTTGGCATCGCGTCACTACGCATCACTCGCGGGTAACCAAAAATGGATAAATAGGCAGGACGTGGGTAAAGCTGAGGTGGCTGGTTGCAGAAACCATGCACGCTTAGCTTGACGGTAGTGACAGCAGTGGCAGTTCATCAGTCACTCAAGTGGCCAATTAATTATGCAGGACTTTAAGGGGCTGTTTACACTTGGCATTAACATGCGTTTTCGTCGATCGGATCACAAGTGGACGACGTTAATGCCAGGTGTAAACGATGTTCAAAACGTTTTGAGCTCGTCCACTTTCGACCACTTTCAACCACATCCAGAGGTAGATCTAAACCACTTTCGATCGGATCGCATATGTGTCCGCCCATTTATCTAATCTGAGGTATTAAACACAAGTTTGACGTCTTTTTTTGACTGCTGGCCTGAACATACGGTGAACAGCGCTATTTTAGCCTTTCATTGATAAAACTAAAGCGTCTGATCTCCGTAGTTTCGTTTTGAAAGCGTGTGAAAGTTGCGCGATCCTATTTCATCAATTGCGCTGAAAATTCAGAGAAAGCTCTTACATACACACATACAAAACTCTGTGCAGCATGTTTACTTGCTAAACAAGCAGTGGACTCCGACATAATATTAGTTTGCGTCCATATAAACTCATAATTACTCCTGCTCGCGTTTGAATGACAGCAGAGAGACTCGCCCACCGTCTCGACAGACCACCCCCTCACAGTATTCAGGACAGAAGCGGTCCAAAGTTGACAAAAGAGACGGATTTAAATACCAGGTGTAAACATAATGTGTCTCTCTCGTCAACTTGTGATCCGATCGATGAAAACTCATCTTAATACCAAGTGTAAACAGCCCCTAAGACTTTATATAGTTTAAACGGGGGGTTTAAAAAAATTCACCCCCTCACAGTTGTTATGAAGGGTAATGTTAGCTATATAGACCAAAAACACTTTTTTTACCAGGCTGTAAAATTATTATTATTATTATTATTTTATAGATTTTGTTGCTGTTAAGCTTGCCATTTTAACATGGGTGACTTTTGGAGCCAGGCTTTAGCGACCCGTCAATAAATTGCAGTTTAAGTCACTTCCATGTTGGTTTCATCAGAGAGATCGGAAGATTGTCCCTTGAGTGAAACACTTTTTTTTTTAAATTCAATAGACAACACACACAAAAGTGAAAGTTGAATTTATTTAAAGTACTTTAATTGTAAACACAAAATTAAACTTTATCACTTCAAGTTAGAAAATGTAAGTTGGAAAAAAAATTCAGTTACCAATTGAAGTAATTTTTAAGTTTACCTCAACTTTCACCTGCATTCCAATTTTGTTCCCTGCCTGTTTAAATAAAACACACACATATATAGATTTGAGACTTTGAATGCTTCAAAAATGTACATGATTACCACAGATTATCCATACGCTGTCTGAGTTTTTTCTTCTCCGCCCAGGAACAATTCACAGCCATGAGGGACCTATACATGAAGAACGGCCAGGGCTTTGCACTAGTATACTCCATAACAGCACAGTCCACCTTCAATGACCTGCAGGACCTGAGAGAACAGATTCTGAGGGTCAAAGACACGGATGACGTGAGTTCAAACTGCTCTCCAGTCCATTTTTAGGAACCATCTAGCTCTTTCATGCTTTGTCTGCAGCTCTACCTTTAGCTTTCATCTCACCCTTTCATTTGATGGTCTTGGCACCTGCACGTCCTTTTAAAGACAGCACTCAATGGCGACTCCACACACCCACCCTAAGCCTTCAAGCTTGCCGTTGTCAATAAGGGTGACCTTTCTGCTTTTGAAGAGGTTTATCTTTGTGTTGACATAAGTAGTGATACTCTCTACAGTAAATACAGTACGGGAAGGCACAGATGGGTGGTAAAGAACAAAGTTAAATGCTAATTTGTTAAGCGTCTCAGCTTATCTGATCGAATATCAAACAGAATGCATTGCTCATTTTATGTTTGTTCTGCTTTAGCTGTCTGCTTTATTGAAATGCAATATGCATTTCCTTGTCACTTTGAAAGTGTGGGCCTAAAATACACCTCAAATGTTAATGCAGTGTCATGTAGTTTCACTTCTGTTTGGTATCTGTTCAAAGAAAAGAGGAATCAGTCTACAACATAATTTTCTAATAAAGCCGTTTAGCTATAGAGACATTAGCAGAAACCAAGTAGATTAAATTTATTTATGTAGATGTTATGAATTTAACGGGATAGTTCATCCAAAAATGAAAATTCTTACATAATTTACACAACTCAAGTTGTTACAAACCTGTATAAATTTCTTTGTTCTGCTGATATTTTAAGCAAGGTTGTAACTAAACAGTTTTGGAGCACCATTGACTTCCACAGTATTTTATTCCTACTATGGAAGTCAATGGTGCTCCAAAACTGCTTTATTACAAATATCGTATTACAAATATAGACGTAGTGTCCGTGAAGTCACCCATAGGTTTGTGAAGACCTTTTTGAAGCCAATCGTGAGCCTGCCCCCACAATCTTGGCATTGCGTTACTACACATCACCAAAAATGGATAAATAGGCAGGACGTGGGTAAAGCTGAGATGGCTGGTTGCAGAAACCATGCACGCTTAGCTTGGCGGGAGTGACAGCAGTGGCAGTTCATCTGTCACTCAAGTGGCCACGCCCTTAATTATATAAAGCTGCAATATCGTCCTCTGTTCATCAGAACAAAGACATTTATACAGGTTGAGGGTTAGTAAATGACAGAATTTTGCTGTGATAATCGACTCTACTTTTTTATTAGTCTTTATTTCTATTTTTTATGATATCTCTTGCATGTCTAAATGAATATTTTTACTGCTTTAATTTAATCTTTTTGTCCCTCAACTCCTAAAGTATTTAATTAAAACCTGATTACTTTAAGGTATCATTAAAGGAATAGTACTCCAAAAATAAAATTGACTACAATTGACACTTAAATTGATTAAATGACATTTTTATGTAGTCCCATACCTGTATGACTTTCTTTTCTGGACTACGAAGGGTGATTGGATGATTGGTTTAATTTCAATATTTTTGAAAGGGGAAATTTTTAAGATGTCAAATAAATCTTTGGTGTCCCCAGAGTGCGTATGTGAAGTCTTGGCTCAAAATATCACATAGATAATTTATTATAGCATGTTAAAATTGCCACTTTGTAGGTGCGGGCAAAATGCGCCGTTTTTGGGTGTGTCCTTTAAAATGCAAATGAGCTGATCTCTGTACTAAATGGCAGTGCTGTGGTTGGATAGTGCAGATTAACGTATAAAGTATTAGTGGTATAATTATAATAAGATCTCCTTGTGACATCATAAGGGGAGCCAAATTTTAAATACCTACTTTTTCACATGCTTGCAGAGAATGGTTTACCAAAACTAAGTTACTGGGTTGATCTTTATCACATTTTCTAGGTTGATTGAAGCACTGGGGACCCAATTATATGACTAAAACATGGAAAAAGTCAGATTTTTATGATATGTGCCCTTTAACAATGAACTGGTTTGCTCTGTTTCATGTAATTACAATGGGGCCTATAAGCTTCATAAAGATTACAACATCATACTGGTTTGGAATAAATTGAGGAAAAATAATGGACCGTTTTCACACTTCCACGTTCGCAAAACTGTCATAGTCATAGTTGGGTAAAAAAGTGCAGGTTTTTGCTGCAAGGCATTTTCAGTCGTAATTTGCATTGACATTGCATTGAGGTTTTGGTAGGAAAGAAAAGCAACTTATTAGTATATGGTGATAATGAAAACCTTTGCGTTTCAGGTGCCGATGATCCTGGTGGGTAATAAATGCGATCTGGAAGACGAGAGGGTGGTCGGGAAAGAACAGGGCCAGAATCTCGCCCGCCAGTGGAACAGCTGTGCTTTCCTGGAGTCTTCTGCAAAGTCCAAGATTAACGTCAATGAGGTGAGCCTAACATGAACTTTAGAGATGAAAAATCTACGTCTTCATCCATGTTTCCCACGGTACTTTGAAAAGTTCACATTTCTTCTGGTAATGCAAAGAGTTGCAATATAAGAACTTCGTATGGACACCTAATTTGATTGGGCAAGAATGAAAAAGGGTAAGGAATGATAGGAAAGTGAGATCTATTGCAATTCCTGTATGCTCCAGTTTTTAACATGTAACATTTAAGCTTTAGTGATATTTATACATTTTTGTATATGTGTATAGTTTATGCATTTTGCATGAACTGTTTGTCAGTACAGTAATGCTTAATATTGTACCTTTATCTTTAAATACGATGTTGACGGTATGGCCTTTTATACTGTTAAATAGTGAAGCGAAATACTTACGTTTTTTAATTTAGCCACATTAAAACATTTCCATGCTTATAAGTAAACCTACACCGCCTGTTTTAGGTCATGATATTTCCCCAACCTTTCCAAATCATGTCAGTCCCCCATTGTCTTGAACATGCCTGTGGTGGCGTCACCATGGAGCTGCTCTTCTGTGCTGAGATCTCAGAACGGTGTCATTGTCAGCCAGTGATATCTCGCCACGAAGGCGTAGTCGCACATTAGCGAGAAACCCAGTCAGCTGTGGCGTTCGGACAGAGCGTCCTATTGTGAGCAGCACGACTCTGCCATGGCCCCTGACTGCATGACATAGAGACGCTTTGAATCGAGTCAGTTAGAAAGTCCAGTTTGTTATAACAGCATGACTACAGTTGCTTGGTTCTCCTCACGAGCCGAATTATACAAAACCGATGTGCTGTTCCCGAGTCTGTGTTGATATAAACCATGTGGGGTTGCTGCAGGGCAAAGGGTGATAATTGGAGATCCTCAGCATTTTTAACAAGTTTTGGCTTTGATCCAAGATCAAAGAAGTGAATCGCAACAGACATCAATAAAGTCCAGTGACGGACAGAAATCGGTTAATGGATCTTCTCTCAGAGCTCTTTTATTAAGCTAATGGGGAATAGTAGCTGTGCCTGACCGCAGTCAAGTGGAGGGGTTTGTTTCAGTAGATTTCACTAGAGTTTAGCGCAGCTCCCACCTGTTTATGTTTTAAACTTTTGATATTGATTGTTCACACAGATGTATGATATGTGAATGGGGGGTTAAAGTTATTTCATGCATTCGGACTTATTCACACTGTTGAAGAGTTGAATTTCTCATTTAAACATAACATAGACATAAACATAGACAAACAATCTTTGTTATTTCTTTTATGAGCAATTTTAGTGCAGAAAGTACACTGGAAGTCCTTATATGGGCACTTTAACCGGGATAGCTCATGCACAGTAAACGCGGGGTTTCCACGGGTCCTTGATATCCTTGCAAGTTTGTGAAACTGGGGGAAAAATCAAGGCCCTAGGAAGGTTTTTAAAAATCTACATACATGGATACAGGTCGTTGAAAGTGCTTGAATCTATTTTATTCAGGATGTTTTCTGGGGAAAAAAATCCATATTATTCCCTGTGTAGTGTAGGATAATATGATAAAAATTTGAGAATTTTTAAGCACACATGCTAAACTGTTCGCTTTAAATGCTTATATCTTCTGTATGTTGATTCATACCAAAATACTTTTTTGCATAGTTGTGTTTAACACATGAAAACGTCTCGGGTTACGTATGTAACTGTTGTTTCCTGAGAAGGGAACAAGACGCTGCGTCTCCCTTGCCATACTTCCTGCGTCCCGGTAACGCAGTCTTTGGCAATATTTCAGATAGCGATATACTTCCTGGTTCCCGCATCACCTTGTCTTTGTCGTTAAGCCTCACCATTGGTTGAATTTGATATACACATTCAAATGCACCTGGAGGCGTCCCCAAAGTGTCACTGCAGTGACGCAGCGCGAGTTCCCTCGAAAGGGAACTGTAACAATGTATCTTAAAAGAGAACATGATGTAACCTTGCTCTCACTTCAAATGTGTCCCCACATTTAGTCCCTGAATTTGAGGGTATTGGACCTGGAAAGTCCTCGAAAGGTCCTTAAATTTGAACTTAACTAAGGTGTGGGAACCCTGAAAACGACATGACCATGTAGCGAATCATAAGTTATCCAGAGATGGTGAGAGAATGTTTTGTGTGTGTTGCTTGCGACTCGTTCCTCCCACGGTATGCCTTCAGGAGCTCGAGAGATTAAGAATCTGTACAGCTGATCTGTCTTTTATAAATCTGACTCTTTTTATAAAGACTCTTTGAATACTGTACTCAAGATACTAACATGAGGTAAGCAGAAACAACGTGCGTTATGAGAGCTTTAAGCAACTACTTATGGTCACCCTGCTCTTTATAAAGTAAACCTGCTCTTTATCATCATTGATCATTTAAGAAATCAATAAATAAAGATTGCTGGGTCCAGGAAAAGATTACAGCGATTAGCAATTAGCAACATGACCCAACTTTCAACGATAACGATATCATAGTCTTGATGGATTAACCTTTTATTCATTTCAGAAGCCGTTTAACCCAGATATACCTCACTGCGGGGAAAATTAGACAATCGCTACTTCCGTTTCATGGCGACTTGAAAGTCTTTAAAGGACAGATGGCAGATTGTATTTTTTTAATTGGTGTAGAAATCCCAAATACTAATTAGACTGGCATAAGAGCATTCAGTGCTGCCAGGAATTGCTGCTTTGGTCAAATCTTTTTGTTTATTAGCCTTTTCAGCGAATCAATGAAGGAAATGAGCCATTATTGTGAAGGGAATTAGGCAAGTGCATTTACTTTATTATGCACATGTCTGCTGCTTTGTGCTGATGATCAGAGATTTGATTTTTAATGTTTGGGTGCACCCAGTATTTTTGCAGTCTGCTTATCTAACATAGCTGAGATCATGTGTGCTCGCATCCCGAATCAATAAAGTACATGAAGGTATCATCTATCTACAATGCTCTATTGCAAGCATCGCCCAACATCAATACCGTACAGCTAATATTTTTGTTTATGTCTGTTACAGTCTTTTACTGTGGTGGTGGTGTTGTGTTGAAGTCTTGGCAACATCTACAGCTGTAAAAGCTACAGATGTATAATCAAAAAATGTTTTCCCCCAATGGGAGCTGAACATCTGTGCTCACCTTCTCATTTTACTATGTTTGTTTCAGTAGTACTCAACCACAGCCAATTCACAAGTTCAGTAAACACTTTACTTTTGTTTGCAAAAGTGCATTGGGTTCGTTTTGCAATACATTTGCTCTGCTGAGTAGCCACACCCACTTCTCAAATCTCATTGGTCCAAATTCCTCTTTTCATAAATACACACTTAAAAATGCTGGGTTAATTTCACCCCAGTGTTTGTTCAAAAAGGGACGAACCAAGCCCATCGGGTTGTAATTTAACCTAAGATGGGTTGTTTAAACCCATTGTTTGGTCAAATATAAAATGTATTGGGTTAAATTAATCCAACTGGCTGGGTTCGTCCATTTTTGACCCAACGGTGGGTTGAAAATAACCCAGCACTTTACCCCCTAATCTTACATTTTTTTGTGAGCAAAGGCTACCACAATGGATTGAATGTATTCTACTCAAAAAAAAATTGTTTTTCTTGTTGAGGTTATTTTATTTTACTTGTTGTTATGTTTTATCATTGTTTAAAAAGTTAACGTGTATAAAAGAAGCCAAGCCAATATAAAAATATGTAATAAATAAATATTAATATTGAGATCATTAATAGAATGTGCTTTGCTGGGCACCTCACAGTCTCTGTGCGATCAACCTGGTGCCCGCGGGCACCAAGTTGGAGACCCCTGCTCTAAACATAAGTACCTACTGACAGGCTACGATTCGAGTCACACCGCGCATCATTATTACTTTTAGTATGGACAAACTGATTTGATCAGTAGGTACATTTGCAGACCAAGGGTGCCACACTCGTCCTGATAAGTGAAGCCAAAACATTTTATCGCCTCCTGGTGGCTGGCTGCAGTATAGGTCATAAACCCAGCCCTCTCCATGTTAAACAAATAGGACATGAGCCTACATGAGTTATTTCTGACCATATTGATGTACTTTATAGTGTTCCTTTAAGTTTAAGATGGTTATTAGATGCTATTAAAAAGGTTTGTGATGACTTGTGTGTGTTTGTGATTGAGTCAAATGTAAAAATGGGCGGGGCCTTGATACCTTCAGTCCACCTCACAAATACTACTGCGCAGACTCTGGCTCTAAATGACGTCATCACCACCAGATGTCAGCGGCCATATTTGAGATATTTTGGCTTTGTTATTTTTAAAAGGAATGGAAGGCTCCATCTTTGTTTTATACAGTCTATAGTGCATACAAAATTTCACTCTGAAATGTTTTTCTCTCTGCAGATCTTCTATGACCTGGTCCGGCAAATCAACAGGAAAACTCCAGTACCCGGAAAGGCACGCAAAAAGTCCACCTGCCAACTGCTCTAATATACAGCTGTTCTTTTGCTCTGAGCCAGGTAGGAGTTCAATCGCCATTGGTTGACCATAAACGATCGCTGGTTCGGAAACCACCTGTCTAAATCAAAGCTGATCTTTTTTTGTTTTTTCGGCAGGTCTGATTTGCTGCTGTGTCTTCAGCAGTGCCAGCATTCCGACGTTACTAAAACCTAACATCGAATGGACTTTCCTGTGTGGTGATGCCCCTTTAACAACAAACAAACCAACCAACCAACCAATGGAATCAAGGCTACAGTATCATGTCAGTTTTTTGCACATAGATAACCGTCATCACTTTCCAATGTCGCGCGCAAGAGATTTTTACATATAATTATATAAATATATATTCTAACTGTATGCAACTGAATAAAACAAATTAAACGAGTAAATGAATAAAGACCTAGAAGAAATGAATTTTAAAATATACAGAGCCTACACGCAGTGTTATTGCTAACGGAAACAGCCGCCGTTGTAAATGTAAGGAGGGAATGTCTAACCAGGCTGTGCACGTTGCCATAGCAATTACAATGATATTTATAAGCACCACTATTTTAGCCAGAGAGGAGAGGAAGTCCAAAGAGCTCTATATAAACCATTCTTACAGCTAACTTTCACTCCTTGATTTCTTTGCATAATTATGTTGAAATATTATTATTGTTTTTTTTTTGTCTGTTTTTGTAACTTTTATTCTAAACATGTTTTTCATTTCTCTCCTGCATTTTTTTTTCTCTTTTATAAAATTACTAGATTTTTGCTCTATGGAGATGTTATATTCGCGACAGCTATTGATACTGTTTCAGTTTTAGGAAAAACAACCTGTGGATACAGTGATGTACATGTAAAAAGTAAAAAAATATAATTTTTCTGTTACTATCATATTGTCCTTGGCCTCAGATGTTGCCTTCGAATATGCGTTAAGACCTTTCCTTGCCTCTTTTCTTTATTTTCCCATCAAAAATCATTTCCACCATCTTAGATCCATTTCTTAGGCCATACCAGGTTTATTTTCTTTATTGGGTTTCTACAGCAGGCTTTTTCAAAAGAGGGGGTGTTATAAAAAGGGACTTTGACAATTTAGTTACTCTATATATCTATCCAGTACTCTTGTTTTGGGTGGTCTTATAGTAAAGAGTCAAATCCCTCTTTAAAAAAAAAAAACAATCCTATATACTGTAGGTGGTATATATTAAAAAAAGGGTTTTATTACAAAAATAAACTTTTCAGTGATGTCACTCCAGTCACTAGTTTGTATACGCAGTCCCCCTCCACCTGCTTGCTGATGCATCTGGTTTAAACTAAGGATATGAAAACCAAATATTGGAACCTGTGAGTAAAGACTGAAGGTGTCTGTTAGTGACTGTTTCAACTTTGTAATAATTTGGCCTGTATTTGTCTTTGTACCTGTCGGGGTTAACTGAATGTGGGGGTGTGAAAACTTTGTCTTAAGCGAATAGGAAATGGTTTTAAGAAAATAAAAAGTGCACACAAAGTGCAATCAGAAAAGGGTATTTGAAAAAGGCCTGAATGTGGTCTGTAAAGCGGTTGCGTGGAAACGTACTTGCACTGTCTCTTTAAACATCAAACAGCTCTTTACAGGGTCCAGCATGCAGTGTGTTCACAATGAATGCTTTGAGGATTTGCACTGTGTAATGAACACAACTCCTTTAGTGTCCAACCAGCAGTGGACACGGATAAACACAAGTTCGGATTATTACACGCAAATGCCTTTTTAAGCTTACAACGGAAATAAATGTATAAAAAAAGTACTTGATGATATACGGACCTTGGTGTGAGACAGACGCACAGTATTTCAAATACATCATATGATTTTGATGGGTGGGGGTGGCATGGGAGGGAAGAGTGGGTGTGGCCAAATGTCAACTTAAAAGCCTTAATTAAAGTGGTGCAATTTTGTATAACCGAGCATATGTAGTTTAATAAATTGGATTGCCATGCAAGGGCTCATGAAGCCAGTTTTTGCCACTTGAATGTTTTGTGTAGATTGTTTCAGTCAATAAAAAAGATAAAGTTTAATTTACTCTCTACCACGACACATTTGATTTAAAATTGTTATTATTATTATCTGATAAGTGTTGACTAACAAAATAAAACAAATTCAAATTGATTATTTTGAGTTAACAGGATGACTGGCACAGAAAAATAATGGGATTTGATAGCATCTTTCACTACATATGATGATATTTTGACTCTTCAGTATACATTATTTAGTAACACTTTATAATAAAAGCATCAAATCATTAACATATTAATAAATTCCCTGCAGATTATCAATAATGTAACTGCAATAAGCTAAAATTTAATTGCTTTTTAAATTTGTATGTTCATTATGTATTATTGTAACGTTTTACACTTTATTGTTCTTGATGATAGGTCTTTTATTTTGCATGTTTTTGACCTTTAGACTTTATTACGTTTAATAACCGGTAAGCTGTCAAAATAGTAACATACAGTAGTATTAAATTGCTTTATTATATGTTATTTAATAGGTTTTCAGGAAAGAGCAAAACAATTATAAAAGGCAATGTTCATAAAACAGGAAAAATGTTAGCGATAACTCAAAAACAAAAAATATATATATATTTTAAATCACCCAATTTAAAGTGTGAACTTGAATTTGAAACCAAACCGAGTAAACATGCATTGTGTAATTGGACTTTTGACTTAAAACTTTAGTTGCCATAGTAACCGAGCTATAGCCCTTTTATTACCCAGTCCATGTTAATATACTTTTATAGTCTATTTTATTGCACAAAGATAATAAGAACCAAAAGGGCGGTGTTAACGTTTAACATTACCTCCAGTACACTAGGTGGCGATGTGCGCAATTCATTCACAAGTCTGGTTATACGAAAAGAAGAAAATTACACACACGACATGTGAGAAATACAAGGGTTGTGAGAGAATATATGTCAATTGTAATGGCTAAAAATATAATGTATAGGGAAACAAACTGTTGTTAAAACTGTGAGATCTAAGGACAGTAACAGTACTTTTATAGCCAGGAGTCTAGCAAACAAGAGGCTTACGTATTTGACCTCCGTAAGCGTGTGTGTTTTTTTTATGGATAACTTCTGACAGCATGGTGTATGCACACAGCAGTTTGTTGGGAATTACCTTAATCTGATCTCTTTGTTTCAAGTGAACTGTTTTCAAACATGAATCTCAGTATGACTCGGAAGGGAGTTCGTGTGTTTCGGTATACGGCGACTCTTTTGCATTCAAGAAGACTGTCACAGGATGTTCAACTCTCATCTGAACAAACTAATCCTGATCCTGATCATGCTGACATGAAAGAGGAGACCAGACGAGCACGGAGAGCACCAGATACAGCATCTGTTTTTCTTTTCCCTGGGCAGGGCAGTCAGTTCGTCGGCATGGGGAGAGGACTGTTGAAATATGGAAATGTCAAAGAGATGTTTTCTGTAGCTCAAAAAGTGCTTGGTTATGATCTACTGTCTTTGTGTTTAAATGGACCCGAGAAAGATCTGATGAAAACTGTTCACTGCCAGCCGGCAGTATTTGTGTGCTCACTGGCTGCTGTGGAAAGACTGAACCACGAAAATCCTGCTGTAAGTTATTAAGTGTTCATCCAAACGGTTGTTACAGGAAAATAAACCCCACGCGAAGCGGAGGGATATTGTCACCCAGTAGGGGTTTATTTTGTTATAACAGTCGACTGGATCTAGTATCTAGCTTATTACACGGCTAATTGCGACATGAGTAAATATGGACATGGATTATTAATTTAAAATATTTCATTAGCATATCTGTACCTAAACATGACATGAGAAATGTGACAGCGGAGTAATACGCATGTAAGTAGTTCCTGTATAGAAGCGGTGCGATGCCGAAATCTCGCGAGAAGTTGGTGTTAATCAGAATTCGACTATTCAAAAGAGCCATCTAATAAGAAAATGTTAATATTAATATAAAATTTAAGCGGTTAATATAGATAACCTTACCTTCTCAGGCTATTGAAAGCTGTGTGGCCGCTGCAGGGTTCAGTGTTGGAGAGTTTAGTGCTTTGGTCTTCTCTGGTGCAGTGGACTTTGCTGAAGGTAAAACTGACTCTAGTTTATAAAATATGCTTTCTGAATATCAGTTTTTATGTGCTTGTCTAATTTGAATTTTTTTAATACACAATTTTTTATATAATTTTTACATTATTTAATAATTAAGCTAAATAATGATTAATGCAAGAATACACTGTATGGTAGGATTTTTCGATTAATCGTTTGCCGAATAAGTTTTTTTTACATCATATATGTTTATGTACTGTCACTGTGTATAATAATTATGTATATATAAATACACACACACACACACACACACACACACACATGCATGTATAACTTTAAGAAAAATATATACTTATATATTTTTTAAGTATTTGTATATAATATAAATGTACAAATGTATATACAGTACACATTTAAACATTTCTTAAATATATATGTGTGTGTTTTTTTGTGTATTTATATATACATAATTATTATAGACAGTACACAAACATATATGATGTAAACCAAAACTGTTATTCTACAATCGATTAATCGTTATGCAGCCCTAATTTTTATTAAAATTACGCAATTTTTTTATTTAAATGCACATTTTTATTTAAATTAACATTAATGCACTGTATGTTATTAACGTGTAGAAAACCAAGATTTTATTGCATTGCTGTAATTGTAGAATTTGGGTTGTAAATGCAATTATGATAATAACCAGCCTGTTAAACCTAAAAGTAGGCTTTATTTGTTTTTTTTTTAGATAAGACGTATACAAAGACAAAATTATTTCTGTCTTTTGATAAGAAAACACATTTTTTTCCCTAAAGATTCATATGTGTTGCATCATAATTGTCACTGCTGTGTGTCTGTCAGCTCTGTTTGCTGTAAAGGTGAGGGCGGAGGCTATGCAGAAGGCCTCCGACCAAGTGGCGAGTGGCATGCTGTCCGTTATTGGCCGAACCCAGGCCAACTACAAACATGCCTGTCTTCAAGCTAGGGAGCACTGCCTTTCTCTTGGTATCCAAGAGCCTGTGTGTGCCATCGCAAACTACCTTTTTCCGGATGGGAGAATAATAGCTGGACACAAAGAGGTAAGATCCATCATTTGTAATGAGGTAGTTGTGCATAAAGGTCAGTAAGAGATGTGAAATGTTCAGGGTGTTGTGCAAGAATCTTGGGTTTTATTTAGTTTTAAAGAGCCAGACTCTTGTGTATTTGCATAAAGTAGTGCACTTTGCAGATCATTTAAGTCAAGAATCTCCCACTTAAACTCCTTTCACACAGCACGTTGATCCCAGAAAATTGTCAATAATTGCCTTAATAAATGCAAACATTCCTAGAATGGATTCTGTCCCGTAAAGGGGACCTAGTAACATTGCCGTAACATTTCCAGAATGCGTCCTGTGTAAACAGAAGGCAAATCGCAGAAAATAAGCAAACTAAAGATGTTGCAGAATGAATTCACCAGGTGCACGATTGCAAACACAATACAGTCTTGTGTCTTCATTGGCAGTGTGGATGAACCAAAATCCTGGACATTTTTTCTTTTTTAAAAGCAAAAAATTCAACAAAACCACTTATTGATCACTGGATGTCTCAAAAAAATGGCGCAAACCTTGCAAATATATTTTGTATATGGTTATAAGCATAGTTCCTTGTAAAAAGCTTTGTTTCCAGCCTGACTGATATCAACATCCAGAAATTATCTTATTATTATTATTGGAGCTTTTAGTGTTTGCAAGTGTGTACAATGTCAAAATGTATACCCCAGCTCTTACTGTGGGCAGCAGTACCCTTTTAAAAAGTACATCTTTGGACCTAAGGAGATAATATTAGTATCTCAACGGTACATATTGATACCAAATGTATAGACATCTGTTTCCAATGGTATGTATTATTAGGACCTTTTAATGGGTACTGCCCCAGTGATAGCTGGGAAACATATTTTGAGCAATTTGTACCGTCTTTGTGTGCACTAGCATCAGGAGGTCATACCAAGGACCAGCTAAATCCAAAACTAGTTAATAGAATATTAAACAAAATGCATGATCATAGGCATATTAATAACAATCCTTTCCATTCCCTTTCCCAGGCTTTGGATTTCCTTCAAGAGAATTCCAAAAAGCTGCACTTCACAAGAACTCGAATGCTGCCGGTGAGCGGCGCCTTTCACACCGCCCTGATGGAGCCTGCGGTCGAACCCCTGAGAGACGTCCTCAGACGGATAGAGATACGGTGCCCAGAGATCACCGTACACTCTAATGTGGATGGAAAGCGTTACATGCATGACAAGCACATACAGAAGCAGCTGGCCAAACAGCTGGTGTCTCCAGTGAAGTGGGAGCAGACGCTGCATGAGATTTACGAAAGAGCCCAGGGGCGAGACTTTCCTCACACTTACGAGGTGGGGCCGGGTAGACAGTTAGGCTCGACTCTTCAAAAGTGCAACATGAAAGCATTTAAGAATTATACACATGTAGATGTTACGCTGCAAGATGACTGATGTTTGTGCAATAAAAAGGAACCGTTGACTTTTTAAAAAAACACAAAATAAGAAACATTTTTATATTTGAATATTTTATTGCGCAAAAATTATGTTTTGGAAAGCCCAGCCTTCTTAAATAGTTCAGAAATGCTTTTAGAGGAAGAGTTAACAATTCAATAGCCTAATTGTCCAGCAATAGAACACAAAAACACATCTTTCACAGACCTGCACATATATAAATATACATATATATGTGTGAACCAGCACTTAAAAACAGTATAGTCGTTATAAAAGAAAATGCAAATAAAAGCTTTGGTAAAGGTTTGGTAACATTTGACCACTGTAAGGCCAAAGACCAGCTTTTGCCCCTCATACCTCACAAAACCCACCCACCCATTATAATTTAACTAAAATATTAATTCCAAATTGCATAAAAGAGAGACACAGTGGCCAATAGAAAAGCAGAGGCCAGCATAAAAGCAGTCTTGCGTGAACAGTCAGAAATGTGCAAGTTGGACACCTAAGGAAAAGCAAAAAATTGTGATTAATCTTCTTTATCTAATGTTTAAATACATGCCCTAGAAATGATTTAGACTTTAAAGTGATACAAATGCACAATCATCACTCACCAAATAATATATACAGTTATTTCACTAATACATATACTGTCCTTACCCATTGTGTTGTCCACTTCCTAGCCTCTTGACAGCCAGTATGAAGCTGTGGAATCAGCCAGGATGTTCTCAGCATCGGCTTTATTTTGGACCCCCAAATGTTCCCAAGCATCCTGCTTTAAACAATTTTATAATTATAAACCCTAATATAGATAAACTGATACAACCATTTCTTTATTTAAAGGTGCATTGTGTAACTTTTAGAAGGATCTCTTGACAGAAATGCAATATAATAAACATAACTATATTATCAGTGGTGTATAACGTCCTTGCATAATGAATTGCATTGTTTTTATTTCCTTTAGAATGAGTTGTTTTTATCTACATACAATGTGGGTCCCCTGACATGGAAGTCGCCATTTGTGCCGCCATATTTCTACAGTAGCCCTTAACGGACAAACTGTTCTATAGAGCGCATTTTGTTACTACGTTGTTTCAAACGATGATGTGTTTGTCCTGTGGTGGCTACCCAATGCGTTTTGAGGGGTGAGCTGTTTGTGGCAATTCGCAATCTCACCACTAGACGCCGCTAAAAGTCCCACATTGCACCTTTAAAGTTGGTGTGTGTACATTTTTGAAGCATCTAGTGGAGAGATTGCGAATTGCCACCAACTGCTCACCCCTTAGTTTCAAAACACATATGGTAGCCGCCACAGGACAAACATGTAGTCGTCCAAGACAACGTAGGGATGAAATGCGCTCTATAGAGCAGTTTGACCGTTTAGGGCTACTGTAGAAACATGATGGTGACTTTCATGTAAGGTGCCCCGTTGTGTATATAGATAAAAACGTCTCATTCTTAGGTAATAAAAACAATACAGTTCATTATGTAAGGTCTTTATACAGCACTGATAATATAGTTATGTATATTATATTATATTGCATTTCTGTAAAGCGATCCTTCTAAAAGTTACACAATGCACCTTTAAAGCATCTTAAAGGGATAGTTCACCCAAAAATGAAAATTCTGGCATTATTCACTCACTCTCATGTTGTTACAAACCTGTATAAATTTCTTTGTTTTGATGAACACAAAGGAAGATATTTTGAGAAATGTTTGTAACCAAACCCTTCGTGGACCCCATTCACCTCCATAGTAGGAAAAAAGAATACTATGAAAGTAAATGGGGTCCACAAACGGTTTGCTTACAAACATTTCTCAAAATATCTTCCTTTGCGTTTATCAGAACAAAGAAATGTATACAGGTTTGTTACAACATGAGGGTGAGTAAATGATGACAGAATTTTCATTTTTGGGTGAACTATCCCTTTAAAGGGACACAAGGCAGCATTTTTATGTTAATAAATCATCTTCGTAAGTCGGTATATGGTTAAATGACTCATTACATGACGAATGAAGACTCTCTCGCCCGCCCCTACCGTCTGTAGGAAGAATACCCCACTTGCAAGTTCGCTGTATCCGACCCGGTGTCCTTCAGTCTCGTATAGTCTTAGATATAGAACGCATTTACTCCCAGACACTAGGGGGAGCTAGTAGAGAAATAATACTCAGACTTGCCTTGTGTGCCTTTAAGTCTGAACTGATGGCTACTGGTTTGGCAATGTATTAATGCTGATAAAAGTTAAAAGTATAGTTTACCCAAAAATAAAATTCTGTATGTAGGTTTTCATTTTATTTTACAAAAGGTTAGAAGTTAGGAATCGAATGCCTTGGTCACCTTTCATTGCATCTTTACATTTTGGCTGAACTATCTCCTTAACACTGATTCTTCAAAAAGAGATACAACTTACCCAAACAATGCTCTTCTGGTTTGGTTGTAAGTATATATCCCTATATTCCAATGCATGGGACGTTGGATGGCAAGTTGTTCACGCAATTTATTATCCAGTTCATCCCCTATCTGAGCCAGCTGTCGTCCAATGCGCTGGGTAACTCTGTTGTTCAGACATCAATAGGTTTAATATAAACCTTGCCTCAAAGGGCATGATATTAACATTAATGGTGTTTCTCAAATGGCTTTGCTTTATGTACCAATAATTGACTCAGATATAATATTTAACTGGTTTACATTTTTTAGGTGAATTACATGCCTAAATACAGTACAATAGCAAAAATGTAATGCTTTATGATTACCTCATATTGATGGTATAGTGAGTGTTGTGGTCTACCTCACCAGGTCCAGCCTGGAGGGATGTGGCATTTTTCGGCTGTCTTGTATCTTCCACCATTGTGTCCTAAAAAAGGTGTAATCATGTTTAAAAAAATTGAATTCAAACAGTCTACCCTTTTAACCATATATTTGCCTAAAATCCATTTTCAAGAGTGACTGTTTCCTATCTCTGCTGTGGTGGTGTTCGTGTGGGGCGAGCGAACTTTGTTATTGTGCCCTGCCCTTTGTGGTCTCACGTGACCTGAACCTGTAGCTATTGCTTTCAACGAACAAGCATCCCTCTGTAAACACACAGGGTGTGTTCCTTTCTATCGCTGCCATAGTGTTAGTCGATGACATCATTGCCAATACAATCAAGTTTCCAAAAACACCTGCTGCCATAAACATAGCTTTCTGCAACACTACAGATCTCTATGGTTATATAAAAAGTTAGGCTACAGATATAAATGGTTAATAAAGTGCCATGCATTTAAAACATCTAATTTTATTGGCATATTTACTGTTAGACACGGATATGATGTGATATAAATGCAGTTTCTTATTTGTAGTATACACACTACATATATGCATAACACACACATTTTTGTGTTGATCCAGTAAAAGGAAAACTGACTTGTTTTCATTTTCCTCTTCATGCGACTGTCGAAAACATTTGGTGTAATGCAAATAGGCATTCAAATCAGCCAAACTGCTCGAATGCTGAACAAAAAGTACATGTTTTTCGAAACAATTACATTGTTTGATAATGTAATAGCTACACTTAAAATAGACTAAATAAAATTTTCTGTGTAATAGTCCACATTGTGACATGAAAATACACTGACGCAGAGATATTTTAAAGACCAAGTCATCGAAAGACTATGAAAATATAATTTTGTGTTAGCATAATATCAAATTATGTATTATATAATTTATAATTTCATCCAAGCCTTCTCATCACATATTTTTCTTTTTTTTATAAAAGAATATTTGTCAGGTAGATACATTGATTTAAAAACTACTATTTATCTGTAGGCGTGTTAGCAAATATTTAAACAAGTACATGTTTAAAATAATATTCTGATTTTCATAGCTCAGTTTGTTTTGTGTTTCACCATAAACTAATTTGCTGACAGCAGTCGACATGTTCCAGTTTGACAACAAAGGACAGGTGCATAATGGAAAACAAACATACCTTGTTTGTAGATTAAAATGGACGCCGCCCTGCAACATTTAAACATAATTAAAATGTAAGAAAAATTTAGTGTTATTCATTTATTTTAAATAAAAAATTATATTTTTTATGACTTACAGCAGCGTCCTTTAATCTTCGTCTCTTCCTGGGATCTGACTCAGTACATTGATTACCTAGAGCCACACCTGCGGCTTTACAGTCAGGAAGCAGCACAGGATGTCGTTTTCATTTCAGACCAAAAGAGGTCACTAAATAATCCACTGCATTCATTCTGATATTGAATTCATTTGTGACCCTTGACCACAAAACCAGTGATAATGGTCAATTTTTAAAATTGAGATTTATTTTTTGAAAGCTGAATAAATAAGCTTTTCATTGATTTATGGCTTGGTATAATAAAACAATATGTGGCTGAGATATCTGGAATCTGAGGGTGCAAACAAATCTAAATATTGAGAAAATCACCTTTAAAGTCCCTACCGACACATATTACTCATAAATATTTTTATAATATATTTACAGTAGTAAATTTACACAGGCTATCTTTATGGAACATGGTTTTTACCTTATATCCTAATGATTTTTGGCATAAAACAATTCAGCAACTTTGACCTATACACTTGTTGCCTATTGCTACAAATATACCCGTGCAACTTATGACTGCTTTTGTGGTCCAGGGTCACATTTATTGTTATTTGTATATTTAATACACAACAATTAAACACAGTGCTAGGGCCTTTAGTGCAGTGGTTGCAATTTTTATTTTTTAACCCCTTGTGTGGGATGCTCTTCTCCCCAAGGAAAAATAATGACATTAAACAATCTAAAACGTAGAATTTGAATTAAACAAAACATGTTATGTTATCCAATGAAGTCCTGTTAGTTGGCAGCCTTATTTTTTATTTTTATATAATAAATTAATGTATTTATAATATGTCATAAAACTGGAACCATCTCGTTTTCCCCAGTTTAAATTCGACTGCTAGCTAAATGTGCTGGTCTTAATGCTCCCATTTTAAATAAAAATGACTTGGCTTGACCCTATAATTCAATTTCGAAGAGCATTGGGTTAGCAGTGACAACCGATCAAATGAGTGTCTTGTAATGCACTGTAAGTCACTTGGGATAACGCATCTGGCAAATGCATAAATACTAAAAATATAAAGTGAACCTATACATCAAACAAACCATGTGGTATTCTAACGTATTGGCTATGCTGACTGTTTTTTTTTATTGTTTTTTGTAAACTAATGTAAATAAATTTTAATAAAGATATGCATTCACTTAAAATAAAATACAATACCGTTAAATGTTACAGATCACTTAACTGACATGTGTCTAGTGATTTTAAAATCCTTTTAATGATTTGAAATGATTTTTGGAGACAACTATTGTGCCAACATATCATGTCTTTTATTACAAATGGATGATTTTGTTTATCTTTTTTTCAGTTTTAGTAAGAATAGTATAATTCTTAATTATGGATAAAAGTTAATAAAGAACACGTAAGTAATCCTAAACTTTGACAAGCAGCGTATATATTATGAAGGAACAATGCAAACGTATGTTTATCGCCTGTTACTTTTGTTTTGAGACTTTTATTTTGAAAGCCTCAAACCGGAAGTTCCGATTAATGTTAACTTCACAGTAATGGACCACAGTGGTAAGGAGGGAAATGTGTTATTTGCATTCGCGAGTTTCGTTTAAATTAAACGTGTTGAGTAAGAGCACAAAATCACTTGCCGAGTCTACATATGGCTAACCTATACATAACCGGTGTTTCTGTGTTAAATTAAATATGTTTTCTTACATCGTCAGTTATGGCCTCTTTCTCAATGTGGCGTTCATCCGGTAAATGTTACGGGTTTATTTTAAATAACTTAGAGAATTTGACCCAGTAACACGTGCGATTTAAATGACATTGTTGTTAAGTTAACACGAGCGTATTTGTGGCGTAACTTATTGTGCATTATCGGAGGTGGCTGTAGTGAAAAACGACCGACCATGTTGTTTAATTTCATTTCCGCACAATAAATACGTAGAAATGTATTGATGTGTGCACACTGATCAATACGTAATGTGTGTGTTTATGAAATTATGCTTACGCTGCTTTTTATTTCGTTTTTTAAATTCACATCTTGCTTTATATATTACCTGGGATAAACTTATTAACTTTACCATTTACTGCACACAGACACTGATATGCAAGGCACTGAGGGGCCATTGGGGGGTCTTGATGTCAGAAGAAGGATTCCGATTAAACTTCTTCCCAAACAAGCCAGGAATAAACCAGCACCCCGACCCCAGAGACCCTCAGGACGTTTACCATCCAAAACTCATATTGTGGATGAAGGTATTGAAGCCAAACATTAAAAAATAACCACACCCCTGTGTTTTCTTAAACATGCGATCAGACATACCAAACCAGTATTTTTTTGCTATGCGTCTCTGTTAGATGGCTTTAAATACAAGCAAGAAGAGAGATTTGACTGTGGCAACAAAGCAGGAGATGCATTTGCAAGTCAGCGACGGTTCCCACAGCTTTTCTGGGATTTCAAGGTAAAAAATGCAAAATTGCACTGCACCTTTTAGATTCAATGTATGTGGTCTTAATATCTCTCTCTTTTTCAGCTGCGTTTGATTGGTGAAAAAGATGAGACCCCGATTCATTTCTGTGACAAATGTGGGCTACCCATTAAAACATACGGACGTATGGTAAGAATATTTGGTGTGCGTAATAAATGTGTATTAATCTGTGTTTCTGTATTGATATTTTCATGCCTCCATTAATATCCATTTCTATGCAGATTCCATGCAAGCATGTTTTCTGTTATGACTGTGCATTGCTTCATGAAAGAAAGGGCGATAAGATGTGTCCAGGGTAAGATTAATTGCCTATTTTTGCCACTATTCAGCATCCTGAGCAGAAGCAAATGACCCAAAACTTAATTTTTGATCTAAAGCAAATGCCTCTGTTTGTTTTGTCTCCTCAGTATCAACCTGTACAGCTGTACCGATCCAGTCCAGCGCATTGAACAATGCCATCGTGGCTCTCTTTACATGTGTAGTATTGTTCAGGGCTGTAAACGCACCTATCTCTCTCAGAGAGACCTGCAGGCCCACATTAATCATCGACACATGAGGGCAGGCAAGTCCTCCAGCAGTCACTCCGACTCCCTCCACCATCCTCCCAGCTCGGAGGTGCCCGAGCGCTTCCGCGTGCCCCCACCGCACCTGTCCAAGGCTCATGTGCTCATACCACCCCCGCTGTCTCACGGTGGTCATGACCCCTACAGCCAACCTCCCTCTTCCTCCCACGATGATCACAGACCTCCTCCAGGCCAGCCTCCTGCTGGAGACATGGGGCCGCCGCGCTGTCTTGCTCAAGAGACTTTCCGAATCTCGACGGTTACCACGCGGAAGCACAGTAACCTCATTACGGTTCCGATCCACGATGATTCGGCAAGTTCGCGTGAGCCGCTCCCCCAACCTGGCAATGCCCCGCCTCCTCACCATCACCCTGGAGAGTATCCAGGGCAGCCCGTTGTGACCCACCCGCATCACATGATGGCCCTGCCTCAGCAGCACTACGGGCCCCCACCTCCTCCTCCTATCAGTCACCCTATGCCTCACCCGGGGCAGGGGTCCAACACGCCCCACATGGTTTTTAACCAAGCACCCCCTCCACTTTCATCGGTTCCTCCACCCATCACTCCACCTCCTGGGCATCTCCTCGGTCAGATGCCTCCATTTATGAACCATCCTCCACCAGGGCCACCTCCTCAGCATGGAGGTCCCCCTGTTAATGCCCCACCGCCCCATCATTACAACCCACAGTTTCCAGAGGACAAAAGCACTCTCAGTCCACCGTTTAACCAACCCGGGGGCTTGAGTCCAGGGATGTGGCCGGCTCCCAGGGGCCCTCCTCCGCGAATGCAGGGGCCGCCTCCACAAGGACAGATGCCTGGGCCACATCATCCTGATCAGGGCCGCTATAGGCCATATTACCAATAATAAAGTGGCTGTGGTGTTATTGCTAAAAATATTTAGTAACTGGTGGTGACTTGTTAACTGTATAGTAAAGATCTGACCGGATGCTGTTACATCTTGTGGTTGTCAGATATTTGAACATTTACTTTTTAATAATTGAGCCCATACATGCTGCATACTGGGGGCTTGTGTTCTTTTTGAATGTAATTAAAATAAATATACCGATTCAATCTTATTAAGTCTCTTTATAGCTTTATTCCATATTGTTTTAGCTAATATTAAAACTGGACTTTATTTTCTCATTACATTAACATCAGAGTTTTTATACAAGTGATATTTTATATTAAAGGCAAGTATGTGGCAAACAGATAAATATTTTAGACAGGTTGTCTTCTCTTTACTTTTTCTTATGGAGTTAAATATGTATCTGTATAACCCTCATAAAAGGTAAAAAAAAACTTGTTAATATGTAAAATAGGTAACCATTTGTAGATCTTTTTGCTTTATTGAATTAAATTGTATGTAAAATGAAGTGTTTTACGGGGCACAAACTAGCGCGGGGTTAATTGTAACGCAGCTACTTTAAATATTTCTACAGGGTCGAGCTATCTGTGATTTTGGTCGATTTCTCTTACTGTCAGAAGAGGATCTCCTATGAATTTGTGAAAAGTTTTAATGTGTTTTCATTAAGATAAAAGAGTGTATTGGAGGCATAAAAGTACATTTATTCATCTTTTTTTATTTCTAAGTTGGGTGTGTAAGTCACCAAATCCAACTTTATATTAAATTAATCACTGTCTTGTTACCTAAAACATAACACCATTTTAATTTTTACACAGCGGGGTTAGTTGTCACACAGAGTTACAATTAAGTTCGGGTATACAATGGTATTGAAATAAAAAGAATGTAAATACTATTAATCAAAATGATAACTTAATACAATGTCAGGGGAAATAACCCACAATTATGATTTTTTTTGTCTAAATTAAAAAAAATCTATATGGATTGCTGCATAATACAAGGATGGTTAGATGAAGGATCATGGATGGATGAATGTGTGGATATCTATCTATTATAGGCAGGTATATAAACAATATCAACATTTAGTATATAAAAATTTTTTATTAAATGTTTTGTTTAAATAACATTTTCTAGCAGGTGTTACAACAAACCCTCTGTTTGTTACAATTAACCTCACCTGTGGGGTAACGTTTGCACTCCTGTGAGTGTAATTGTACAAAAATAGTAAGTCCCACAAGTGTTCATTTGTAGCAGAGATGTGTGTGATGATTGTGTAAAAAGAAAATATTAATCTAACTTAAATATTTTTTGAATGATAGAGCCAAAATCAAAAAGCGTTACTTTGTGCCCCGCTCTCCCCTACTTGTTAGATTTTTATTACAAAATATTGCTGTTAAAACATAATATTTATTATACAGTAATTATACAGTTTGTTAATGTGTATTCTAGTAGTATTAACACAGTAAATTGATGAGCTGTAGTATAATCTGCACTTCTGTAAAAATACAGGATTACTGGCAACTAGCTGCCAGTAATTTACTGTAGATTTTACATTTATGTTATTTACTGGCAATAGTTTGTTCAAAGTTAAATGAACATGAAATATTTTCAGTCTTTATCAACTACAGTAAGTTACTGGCAACCAGCTGCATAATTACAGCTAATTGTTTACAGTGTGTAGCAAGTTTTCTATGGTAAGAACACTTCTATCAAGTAATTTTACTAGAGTTTACTATGCGTTTAGTATATCAAAAACTCAACAAAAGGAGAAAACTGAGTTTAAATATGGATATTTGTCTTACAAAATCACATCATTATTCTTAAAAGGCTTTTATTAACCCCTTTTATTAATCCATGTGGATTACTTCTGTGAAGGAAGGATGCACTTTTTTGGGCTTCAAAGTTAGAAGTTGTTCCCTGGTCCCTGTTTACTATCATTATAAAGCTTGAAAGGGCCAGGACATTTACTAATATAACTTTAAATCTGTTCGTATGAGAGTTTTTAGTCAAATGCACAGTGTAGTTTTTAGAAAACATTTGGATTTTTTTTTATTGTAGGTACACATAAAAATACATACTATCAAAACGAAAAAGAAAGTACATGTAGAAGAGTTCATTAAGTACAAAAGATCTTAATTTAACTGGAATCCAATATTTTGTTACACATTTACATGACACAGTAATTCACAAAATACAAAAGTTACAATCTGTGAAATCAAGTTAATGCTATGTACATCCATTTGTAATCTCACCAGAGTTTTACATGTGTGTTCGCTCTAAAATCTTGTTTCTGGCAAATCTTCCACTGTGCTGTCCTGCACAAGAAAAGCAAAATTTAACATAGGAATTATTTATATATAAAGAGATTTTGCTTTTGACAGGTTCAAACCCATGTCTTTGTTGGGTCACTATACCTCCACATCTTGGATTCTCAACCTGTTGCTCTTTCTGTTGCTGCCATTAATGTGTTCGTAAGGGATGCTTCCTTGAACCTGTTTGCAGAAGTGCAAGTCAGACATCTTTACTTTTGAGACATTTTTAATGCTTGTTCAGTCTTTATTTACCTTTTCGCTCACAGTTATCGGTGGATGGAGCTCGTGAATCCAGAGCATTGCATCATGGATGGTCAAGAAGAAGATCGAGGTCTTTATTTCATCATCAAAGAATTTACATTTCCTCAGTTTCTCTATTATGTACGCTGCAAACAACATATCAAAGGCTAGAGATACTGAACGGTTTATTGTTACATGCCAAGCATTTTCAAATATGGCGCCAATTTATTTGTCTTAAAACATGAAGATTGCAAAGAAAAGAAATGTCAACTTACGATCACAGCCGACAATGTAAACTTCAACATCAATGCGAATAAATTCCTTTAAGGCCTATAAACAGAAAAACAAGACGTTCGTGCATTGCATTTAGTTCAGAAACTGACAACGGAAAATGCTACATGACCAAAAGTCAGTGGACACCCTTATTATTTATTTAAAAAATAAATTAGCTGATTCATACCGTTTTAAGGCCCTTGAGTGCACATATATCTAAAAACGAGACTGTAGAGAAGTCCAGGACCAAACTGTGGATGTTCACTTGAGGGACTTGGATGTTGGCAGGAAGTTCTGAGTTCCAGTTCACCTGGATCGGAAGACCTGAATAGTCCGTGGGCTGATCCAGATCATCCACGTTGCCTTCATAATCCGATTCTTCGTTGGACATTATTGAGCATGTTGCTTCTAGTCCTTTCTGTAACCAAACAATATCTAAATTTAATATTGAAGTTACAGGTGTTTGAATACATTTATTGGGGAGTCATTTAGTGCAATTGTTATGTTTAAAATCACCAAGACGTACGGATGTTAAGATCAGCTCTCCTTTCTTGAGGAGCTTCTTAATTTTCTTTACAGCCTTGTTCCTCTTCCTCAATACTCTCAGGGGATTGAAGCCCACCTGTAATGCCGTAAACCTCATAGTTAGACACTGCGGTCATGATAATGCAGATTTTACTATGCATGCAGAAAGCACTCTGTATCTTTGTGATAGATCAGATCAGATCAGATCATCATCTCAAATAATATTTTTTTAATTTGTGTTAAATGTTATAGTGGGAAAGGTTGAGTTCATTGCAACTGCTGCACTCACAGTATCATTCAGTTTGTCTCTAAGAAAATCGATATTGGCAAAGAAAATAGGAGACGGAATTCTGAAAATCTTCACGCCCTCTGGTTCGTAGATCTGAAAAACATTTAGAAAAACAAAAATGATTGCTTCTTTTTGGGAAAGAAAGAGGAAGCTTTATTCTTTACTGTAAATAAACTCTATGCTGGGTTATTTTCAACAAAAAGTAATGAACCCAATCCATTGAAGCTGGATTGTTTCAACCCAAAATGCTGGCTGTATGTTTATCCCAGCATTGGGTCAAAAGACACAGCAAATGGGTTAAATCAAACCAGCGAATGTTTTAATTTGACCCAACAATGGGTTCAAATACCTAGTGTTGAAATAATCCAGCATAGGTTAATGGGTTGGTTCCTTTTTGACCTAATACTGGGTTGAAAATAATCCAGCATTTTTTTATAGTGTATATTTGAAATTGTCTGTATCTTTCACTATGACTAAGCATTGATACACCAAATAATGAATAATTTAGATAATAGCGCAGAATTAATATCTCATTACATTGATGTAGTCCTTGCGATCTCTGTAGATATCAGTCCCTGCAATATTAGCCAAGACACAGCAACGTGGGCTAAAGATCAGAAAAAGTCACATTATCATTCAAAAAAGAATGCACTTTCACTGTATTTGAGTATTTTTTCCAGTAAAATAACTGGCAATCTAACAAGATACATTTTACACTATTTTTCACTATTTAAAGGGATAGTTCACTCAAAATTAAAATTCTGTCATCATTCACCCTTCCTTATGTCATTACAAACCTGTATAAATATCTTTGTTCTGCTGAAAACAAAGAAATGTAATCGAGCAGGAAACCAAAGCACCATTGACTTCTATAGTAGCAATAGTCGGTGCTCAGAAATGGTTTGGTTACAAACATTGCTTAAAATATCTTAATTTGTGTTCAACAAAATAAAGAAATTATAAACGTTTCATTGGAAGGCACGTCAGGTCTCTGTTTGTTTAATGGTCTGACTAGTTGCTAAACTAAACTTTTCAACAAATACCTCTTTAGGTTTCCTAAAGACGAAGGGAGACGGCATTCATGGATTACGGCTATTTCATGGGAGGTTTGGCAGCCGATCTGTAAAGATTGTATACATTACAGGGTTCCCACACCTTAGTTAACTTCAAATTCAAGGACCTTTCAAAGACTTTTCAGGTCCAATACCCTCAAATTCAAGGACTAAATGTGGGGACACATTTCAACAGGTTACATCGTGTTACCTTTAAAGATACATTGTTACAGTTCCCTTTCGAGGGAACTTGCGCTGCATCACTGCGGTGACACTTTGGGGACGCCTCCAAGGGTAAGTGCGTCTGAATGTATATCAAATTCAACCAATGGTGAAGCTTAATGACAAAGACAGGGTGACGCAGGAGCCAGGAAGTATATCGCTATCTGAAATATTGCCAAAGACGGCGTTACAGGGACGCAGACAGTATGGCAAGGGAGATTCAGCGTCTCGTTCCCTTCTCCGGGAACAACAGTTACATACGTAACCCGAGACGTTTTTAGGTGTCAAACACAACTATGCAAAAAAGCATTTTGGTATGAATCAACATTCAAATACAGAATATATAAACATTTAAAGCGAACAGTTTAGCATGTGTGCTTAAAAGTCTAGAATGTTTATGATATTATCCTACACTACACAGGGAATAATATGGATTTTTTTCCAGAAAGCACTTTCAATGACCTGTATCTACGTATGTATATTTTCAAAAACTTCCCAAGGCCTTGAATTTTTTCCCCAGATTCACAAACTTTCAAAGATTTCAAGGACCCGTGGGAACCCTTACAGTAGTCCACATTTTACACAATAATGTTAGATAGTTTTTAATACACTTTAGCTATGATTTAAACTAATGTAATCTATGCGTTGTTTATTTTGCTTGTTATCAGAAATAAACTACTCAAAAAGGAATTCTTTGCAGTGTTTACCGGAAGTAACGCGTGTTCCACGAAAGCCGTTTGTTTATGTTGTTACAGCTGAAAATGTCTATACAGGTTTGTAACAACATGAGGGTGAGTAAATGATGGTTTTCATTTAATACAGTTCTGCTTCTCATAAATTTGTTGTAAAGTTTGACATTTTTACAGAAAAGACAAAATGAATACTAATGTTCCGATTAAATTTTGGAATAATAAATAATTGAATCAAATTGTATGTATTTTCCTCATAAGTATAATGTATCTCATTTTACAAAAATGCAGAAAATATCACTTATACTTACAACTGAGCCCTGAAGACCACAGTGAGCAACTCCACTCCCAGTCCTACAGCAAGTCCTAAATCAAGCCCCAGTAATATGGATGCCAGACATGTGCTCACCCAAACAATCTACAGAACAATGTACATACAATAAGTACTAGATGATCATTTTTGGGATGGTGTTTATGACTAAATGTGACCCTGTCTGTGAAATCCAGGCTAAAGATTAGGAGCATCAAAGTATGAATTCACTTTAATTTCAAATGGCCTTACCCAGTCAATATTAAAGATATCAAGGATATATTTTCACAGAATGTTCTTTACATTATGTTGGATGATTTAAAGGACAAGTTCGGTATTTTACACTTAAAGCCCTGTTTTCAGATCGTTTATGATGACGGTTTTGACTGAAATTTCGACATAAGCTACTGCCCCGACAATTTTCGGGTCTTTGTTGTTTCTAGTGATGGTCGTTTTCGAAACACTGCTTCATGAGGCCTCGAAACATTTACGAATCTTTTGTTTCGAATCAGTGGTTCGGAGCTTGTTTCAAACTGGCCCAAGTTACGTGATTTTAGCAAACGAGGCTTCATTACGTTATAACCATAGATATGTATATAAAGGCTAGATGGCTCGTCCGCGCTGATGGCCAATTGAGTGTAACGTCCGCATTTTGGCGGCCATCTTAGGACAGGGCGCTCGCTCACTTGTAGCATTGAGTTTTAATGATGCAGGTACTTTTAAATGACCATAACTTGCTTAATTTTTTACCGATTTTCAAACGGATTGGTTTGTTATAAACGTCAAAGATGTACCTATGACACTGAAAACGTATACTAAAAATAAATAAAAAATTCATGAAACATGTTAAAGCATCCAGAATTATAGCCACGTTAATAACGTTTGTAAAAAACCAAACCGTTTGTAAATCCGTCAAGAATTCAGCAAGTTACGAGCATTTTAGTTGGCGTATGTCACTCACCTTCCGTCCACAGCAGCAGGGAGCACCACTATGGCAGCACTGACCTAAGATGGCCGCCAAGTGACGACACAGCTGACTCCGCCTTGAGCCATCTAGGCTATATACACATATCTATGGTTATAACGGTTTCGAAACGTTTCGAAAATCCGATGGTTCACCACTAGGGGGAGTTGATCACATGACCAGTGTCTAATAAGTTTAGGTGAACTCGGGTCAGTTTTATTATGAAAGTTCATAAAACATTCATCCTTCTGACTAATAACACTGCCATGTTGTCTACTTTTTGTTTATAGACAGATTTAATGACAAAAATGTGCATAATTGAAAGGGTAGTCTTATTCATTTGTTTGCCCTAAATAAAACTAAAACACATAATACACTTTTAACTATGTCTTAATTAAGTTAAATATATTTTTTAACATATTTCAATAAAAATCTTGCTATTATTTTGTAAAAAAAGTGTAAAATGTTTGGACACATCTGCATATACACTATTTTGACCAGCAGGGGTCGCCAGCGTGTGTGGGTTTCGAACTGCTTCGAAAAACTGAATCAATTTTCGAAGCAATTGGTTCAATTGATTCGAAGCTTTTCTCCCATTACTAGTTGTTTCACCTCCCACCTTTATAATGGCTGTATAGGTGAACAGGAACAATCCTTCCTAAAATTCATTAAACTTTCGTTTACAAAGACGTGAAACTCACCGAGTGGTCAGGGGTGTTCACTGATATGCTCACACAAAAATCGCTGCACAAGATGCTTTCCAACAGGTGTTTTACCGTTCGTTGTAAACTTGTGGACCTATTTTTCCAAACGCCTCACACCCGTATATTCTTCCGCTGAGAGCTTGCATAATAGACACTCCAGCCCAGTTGGTGGCGATAATCTGCCTTTGCCAAATGCAAGAATACAAACGGGTTCCCGGCGCGGAGTAATACCGTACCTCACAGCACAACTAATACAAGTGAATAGAGTTGGCAAAAACTACGATAAAACCTGTTGGAAAGCATCTTTTGCAGCGATTTTTGTGTGAGCATATCAGTGAACACCTCTGACCACTCGGTGAGTTTCACGTCTTTATAAACGAAAGTTTAATGCATTTTAGGAAGGATTGTTCCTGTGCACCTATAAACCCATTATAGAGGTGGGAGGTGATACAAGAAACACCCCAAAATTCTCGGGCCAGCATCATATGTTCAAATTTCAGTCAAAACCGTTCTATTTCATCAAACAATCTGAAAACAGGGCTTTAACTGTAAAATACCGAACTTGTACTTTAATGTAAAAAATAACAATAATTACTTGGCTTTTTACAGGCAAAAGTAAATTTAGGAATTAAAAGAGAGAGAGAGAGAGTCTAATGGTTCCTACACAATCAGGACGATCTTTCTTCCACAGGTACGGGACCTCAACCACCTGCATCAACATTCCCTTCAGGTTCACGATTACAACAGCACCCAGCACTGACTGCGGTCACACAACACACCAGACAACTGCTTACAATACATTTCTCATAAAGTGAGCAAATGTGTTTTAAAATGAATGCTTTGAATTTGAGCCCAACCTTTGGTAGTGGTTCCAATAAAAACCCAATAATCAGGGTTACCACCAGCACTATCATGGCAGAGAGGAGACCAGCTATCTGTAAAATAATAATAGAGTTGTAGTCACCACACCGGTGGACATTGCCATCACTATTTACAAAACAGAAGATGAAATCAGTTTTTGACAATCTTTTAAGACATATTCTGGGTTGAAAGTCGGATGCACAGATAGAGTCCAGTCCTTGATTCTGATTGGTCAGTAGCCTTTTTTCGATAATTCTTATATTTTCAACTCTTTAGATTTTTGTTTCATTTTACCTGGCATATACTGTATACACTCTCAAGAAAAAGGTACAAAAGTTCTCACTGGGACAGTACCTTTTAAAAAGGTACTTTCATTTCATTTTTGTACATTTGAGGTACCAATATGCACCTTTATGGTACAAAAGTGAACTTTACAGCCTCAGTGACAACCTTTGTACTTTCTTGTACCATTTTTCTGAAATATTTTTCGTCCAGTTAGAAATATTTGTGCCACCTCAGTGTTTATGTATTATTTAAAATACAATATTTACTTTTTATGACCACTAGAGGTCAGTATTTCTCTCTAACTAGAAAACATGCCACAGATGCACAATTACCTTTCATGTAAGAGCCAGTGAAAGTTGCTTGTAAACACATTTACAGCAAACTGTGTGATCCTTGGAGATTTTTACCTGTGTTTTTCCTCCCGTGCTCTCTTGAACTGCGCTTCTAGAGAGAGCGGTGCTGACTGCCAGAGACTTGAATGCTCCTCCAAAGATGTTGCTTGTCCCGAATGCAATAAGTTCCTGTTAAAAAAAATTATGTAACCTATGACTTTGAGCTCCAGGAGCATGAATATCAGTAGGCTACTTCATTGACGCCTTATGTTTTTAACTAAAGAGTCATTTTAGAATGAAGACCTTACTTGATTTCCATCTATATGGTAGTCGTGTTTAACGGAATAGACTTTAGCCACTGAATAGGCCACGGCAAATCCCACAACAGCCATTGGGAGAGCATCCATCACTGTCATCTGGAAAACCTGCAGACTGGGAGCCATTGGGGGCTCAAACCTAGCACAGATGGAAACATGTTTATTTCTTTATACCTTTAGGGCTCTGTTAGTTTTGTGATTTAAAGCATATGGATGAACTCCAAAGATTTGTTTGTTGCTTTATAACAGACCCCATGAACTCAAAATGTGAATTTTTTTGTATGCTATGTAGTATATAGTGTACGTCCATAACTTTACCTAATAGCACCTACTTGTGACTGGCAATATAGCAAGTACCACGTCGTGATTCTTGTTTGAGATGTAACTAAATCATTTGGGGTGTTTATAAAATGGACAGGCATTGATATATCCTGTCCTGCTTTAAAGTAAATATCAATAGAAAAGTGTGCTGATCAAGCAATTTTAACCTTTTTGAAATCATGCATTTCATTAAAGGGATAGTTCACCCAAAAATGAAAATTCTGTCATAATTTACTTTACCAACTGTATAAATTTCTTTGTTCTGACACAAAGGAAGATATTTTGAGAAATGTTTGTAACCAAATCCTTTGTGGACCCCATTTACTTCCATATTATTATTTTTTCCTACTATGGAAGTGAATGGGGTCCACGAATGGTTTGGTTCAAAATATCTTCCTTTGTGTTCATTAAAGTAAAGAAATGTATAGAGGTTTGTAACAACATGAGAGTCAGTAAATGATGACAGGATTTAATTTTTGGGTGAACTATTTCTTTAAATGGTATAATAAAATACAATTGTATGTAGATTTTACTGCTTACGAGCTTGGGATTTTCCCCACCACATCCACACCATGATTTTCCTTGAAGTTGAACGCATAGGAGACTCCGCACGCTATGATGGTCTGTGGACGGCATGACTTTATTTAAATACTGCATTTAAATTTTTTTACAAGTTGCATTAAACTTGTAATGACAAAAGATAATCAGACTAAAGCAAATATGAACAAATAGGTTTTCGATAGGTGACATGAAATAAGTATCTACTGAGAACCCATGAAAATGATTAACATTTATTATGCCACACATCACTGTGAGGTATATGATATATATTTATACTCACCATTATCACCTCGATAGGGATGGGCACGGGTAACTTTGATTTAAATCTCTCATTAATCTCTTTTGCAGCTAGCACCGAGACCATCACCACAAGCGCTGTGACCAGATCGTGGATGTTTGTTGAGGTGATCTGGACAAATACTTTCTCAAGAGTCTGCGATTTAAGCAAAGATAATAGATTAACATGTAGCAGTTCATATTTAAGAGAGAACTGAGAATTTGTATTTGCAGTTTGGCTTATGTCTTAATATTTGGTTATACTTAAAGGGGACACATCATGAAAATCTGACTTTTCCATTTTTAAGTGCTATATTTGGGTCCCCATGTGCTTTTATTAACCAAGAAAATGTGTAAAAGATCAACCCAGTAACTTAGTTTTGGTAAACTATTCTCTGCAAGCATGTGAAAAAATAGGTCTTTGAAATTTGGCTTCCCTTGTGATGTCAGAAGGGGATAATACCGCCCCTTAATCTGCCCTGTCCAACCACTGCACTGACATTTAGTGCAGAGATCAGCTCATTTGCATTTTAAAGGACACACCCAAAAATGCCTAATTTTTGCTCAAACCTACAAAGTGGCAATTTAAAAAAATAATAATAATAATCTGTGGGGTTTTTTAAGCTAAAACCTCACATATACACTCAGAGGACACCAAGATTTATTTTACATCTTAAAAAAGTCTTGTGAAATATGTGAAGCTTTAGCTCATAATACCATATATATATATATATATATATATATATATATATATATATATATATATATATATATATATATATATATATATATATATATATATATATATATATATATATATATATATATATATATTATATATTTATTTATTTATTACCCCTTGTTTAAATTGCCACTTTGTAGGTGGGAGAAAAAATGTGCCGTTTTTGGGTGTGCCCTTTAACATGCAAATGAGATTAAGGGGCGGCATTATCCCCTTCTGACATCACAGGGGAAGCCAAATTCAATGACCTATTTTTTTTACATGCTTGCAGAGAATGGTTTACCAAAACTAAATTACTGGGTTGATCTTTTTCACATTTTCTAGGTTGATAGAAGCACTGAGGACCCAATTTTAGCACTTAAACATGGAAAAAGTCAGATTTTCATGATATGTCTCCTTTAAATAGGTTTTCCGTTGTGGCTTTCCATTTTTGAATGTGAAACAAACTTACGTATATAATGGCAAATGGACCACTGTAACCTGGCACGTTCAGGCCAAATATAAACTTGAATTGGGAAACCATAATGTGAACCGCAGATGCGGTGGTAAATCCTGATATCAGAGTATCAGACAGATACCTGACGATGAAGCCCACTTGTAGCAGCCCCATACCAAGCTGGAAACAGAAAAAAATACAGTTCAACATGGACTCAGACTCTTATTGTAGATACAGTATACGTATGAATTAATATTTTATTTAATACTCCCCTACATTTGCCAAACAAAATCATGAAACAATATTCCTTATAGGATGAATGGTGCACCTGGAATAAGCCCATTAGGAAAGTAAGTGAGGCTGACACCAAGACTCTCTGTTCATCTTTTGTCAGGCCCTCGAAACCAGTGATGTTGGCAGCTGGACCCTCATCTGGTACCAGTCTGGTAACTACCGTGCCCACCATGAGACTCAACACAGGAAAAGCTCCTAGGAAAAACAATAGCACAGAAGAGTATTAACATTTATCATAAAAGTAAGCCCCAAGTGTTTTACCTCAATTATAGTTTAAGCTTATATGTGGCAAAACTTACACTTGGCACTGGTGTACCTGTCAGAAATAAAAGTACAAAAGCTGTCACAGGGGTGGTACCTTTCTTTAAAAAGTACACCTTTGTACCTAATTTTACTACCTCAAATATATATATTCGTACCAAATATATACATATCTGTACCTAAATGTTACATAAGTACCTTTTAAAAATGTTTAACGTCCCAGGGCAGCTTTTGTACTATTGTAAGAGGGGAAAGGATGTGAATGAAGATATTCCAGTGTTCAGAAGGATTCGAATAATTCAGGCATACACGACGGTAGACATTACTTCGTGCTTAATTTATTTCAAAGAGTAGCCTACGTCATGTCGAGGCCACATACAACTACCCTGCTCCGCGCTCTGCACATGCGCCACCACGCCAATACAAGAGGCTTGTTCGACTTCATGCGGAGCCGCAAGAACCGACAGCCGGATGCGTCGAAGTACCGCGAGATCGAGACGAAATTAGACTTCGTATGATTTCTCTAATCGTTCTCGCGGTACTTTGACGCCAGCCGGCTGTTCTTGGGCGCCGCATAAAGTCGAACAAGCCGAATACGATATACGTAACTAGATACCCAATAAACATTCAGAACAGTTTTCCAACTCATGCCCGTTCAAAAATAAATCTCACATTTTTCCCCTCTTAGAAAAAGAAATGTCCTCATTTCCTAAACAAAAAATAATAATAAAATAAATAAATCTCACACTATTTTTTGTAAGATTGTATTCAGGATCAGCTAGACAGTGCAAAACGGGTTTTACCGCTCGCAATGTCTTTTGTCTTAAAGGGACAGGTCACACAGAAATAAAAATCATGTTTAGTTTTTTTATTTGTACGTTCAATAAATTATATACATACAACTCACCCACAGAAATGTGCCGAGAGGTGCCTAAGAAAAAATAAATAATGACTGGAAAAAATGCAGCATATAATCCATACCAGGGAGAGATGGATGCCAGCAAACTGTAGGCTAGTCCTGAGGAGACAATGAAAAGGCAGTATATTAAGACCCTTTAAGTGCACATGACATGTTTTCTTGTAAATGAATGGATTCTGCCAACAAAGTAATATTTCTGAACGGCCTGACGCCGGGATACGTGCTGATAGCATTAGATATCAATATCATTATCTCATTTTTGAAGAAGGTGGTCTTTAGCGCCATTTTTCTTCTGAACTCCTCAATTATTCTCCAAACCATTTCATAATCTCTCTAAAGATATGATCATATTGGTTTGATCTGTGGATGTGGATCAGCCTTGTAGTCTCCCTCAAGGTCTTATGATATTTTTTTATGTAGGAGAGATAAGATAAACTTGTTTCATTAAAATTCAAGGCAAGGGCTACTAATAAAATAATTGAAAGTTTTAAAACAATTTATTAGCATATTTTTGTAAGCTAACTGATCAAGGTCAAGGTCAAGGTAGTATTTATTGTCTCCTTCGGAAGTAATTTGTCTTGGATAAGAGTACTGCTGCAACATCCGCACATAAGTATAACATACAACACAATACTATGAGAAAAAGGCACCAATAATTGCATGTTGTACTAGCAACTGCATTTGTTTAACATCCTTCCAGCATATATAGCTTATACACTGTTAAAAAATTGCTGTAGTTATGCAACTGTTTGCCAGTAACTTACTGTAGATTTAAATTGATGTTATTTATTAATGAACATTACACATTAACAAGTCTGTGTATTTACATAATAATACTATAAAATAACAGCCTCATGCAAAGCATTTTGGCAACCAGAAATCCTCATCAACCTTTTTCAGTTTTTTTTTCATCGAATTTTGTTTTCCAGAATGCAGCACACGCGAAGAGTGCCCATCATAATTCCCATGATTTTCCCTGCCACTCTCACCAAGTTTTATTTGAGCTTTCATTTGTACTACTTTTAAAAATATTAAAACAAAAATTTGCATTATTGCTACTCAGTCCAAACAGTTGTAATCGTCTTAAAAAAAATGGATTCTTGTACAAATACTTGACACATGGCTATTGAAGCTCACTGTCATTGTGAACTCCCAAATATTTGTAAGAAGCAACCTGTTTAATATGCTACCATGAATTACAACCAAGCTCCTGTCCCCGACTGATTTGGGTTAATAACCTCTTCAGTTTATCTGCAGATAGTGGTCATCTACAACAGCTTTACAGTCAATACTACAGTCATCAGGTGCAATAGTACAGTGTCATCTGATAAAATAAATTGATTAGCCTGCTGACTGACACAGTCATTTGTATAAAGAGTAAAGACAAAAGGAGAGGCTACTTATTACAATATCGGACAGTACAGAATTAAATTTCACTTGATATTTCCTATTTGTCAAAACGAGTAATAACAATTAATTATAAAAGGATTTACTGTTAATTATACTAGTTATATTATTAATAAAAATAATATGTTTATTTTATATAGGGCCTTTCAACAATTTCTAACAATTCTTGTGGTTGATGTCATGATTCGCTCAGTGTGTACTACATGTTTATCATTTGACTCATAAATTGGTTGCCTTTCACTCATTTTCAAAAAATGCTTTATCATAGTTACGTCATAAACATCACCCCTAATCACAAATCAGTTCATAAAGATAAATTTCCCTCTATTGACAAATCTCTGCTTGATTATTAAAGGTCGTCTCATGTTTCATCTAATCTTATATCTTAAGCCCATAAAAATAACAATGATGTCATTATTTTATCATGTTAATGTTGTTCCAGACTTTTTCATATGTACATTTTGCTTTTATGCAAAGTGACTGCAAAGGAATACATATTATCATTATGTGTGTTCCCTGGGAATCAAACCCACAACCTTTGCACTGCTAATGCAGTGCTTTACCAATTGAACTCTATTATTAAGGCAAAAATGAGATGTTATTGTAGGTCTGTGACCATTTACTTTCAAACACAAAAAGCAGAATCAAATTTTTAACATTTCTTCTCATATATTTGTATGTACCACAGAAGTCTTCATTTGGTTTTATAACTAAGGGTGATTGAATATTTTTATTTATTTATTTATTTGGCTGAACTATCTCTTTAAATGTCTTGTTAATGATTTCTGTAAGCTGTAAATGGTGCTGATTGTTACTGCAAGTGCCTTGTTTTGTGGGTTACCTTGTAGGACAGCTACCAGTCCAGTACTGATGCCAGACACAATGTCATTTACCAGCCATTCTTTGACTGAATAGATCTTCATCCATCCAATGATGGGCAGCAGGGAAAGGGCGACCTTCTTCGCACGTTTGGAATTACAACTAAAAACAACAAAAATAATATACAAAGACATTATTTTTAACGTCAGGTCATACAGACATTATGGAGCGCTTATCCTAGTCCCAGACTAAATGCATGCCTTCATTTAAAAACATCTTGTACTGATGTATCTTAACATATACCAGTGCCATTGTTTTGTTGATAATGCACATTGTCAACTGACATGAGTAATTATGTCTATTGTCTACTGACATAAGTTATGTATTGTCAGTTGTGTTGTGTACTGCAAACTGAAATGAGTAGTTATGCTTATTTTCAACTGACATGAGTAGTTATGCGTTTGGTCAGCTGACATGAGAAGTTTTGCGTTTTGTCAGTTGACACGAGAAGTTATCAGTTGACACGAGAAGTTATGCGTTTTGTCAGTTATGCGTATTGTTTTAAGTAGTTATGCGTATTGTCAGCCGACATGAGTAGTTATGCGTATTGTGAACCGACATGAGTAGTTATGCGTATTGTCAGCTGACATGAGTAGTTATGCGTATTTATCAGCTGACATGAGTAGTTATACGTATTGTCAGCTGACATGAGTAGTTATGCGTATTTATCAGCTGACATGAGTAGTTATGCGTATTGTCAGCTGAGATGAGTAGTTATGTGTATTGTCAGCTGACATGAGTAGTTATGCGTATTGTCAGCCAACATGAGTAGTTATGCGTATTGTGAACCGACATGAGTAGTTATGCGTATTGTCAGCTGACATGAGTAGTTATGCGTATTTATCAGCTGACATGAGTAGTTATGCGTATTGTCAGCTGAGATGAGTAGTTATGTGTATTGTCAGCTGACATGAGTAGTTATGCGTATTGTCAGCCAACATGAGTAGTTATGCGTATTGTGAACCGACATGAGTAGTTATGCGTATTGTCAGCTGACATGAGTAGTTATGCGTATTTATCAGCTGACATGAGTAGTTATGCGTATTGTCAGCTGAGATGAGTAGTTATGTGTATTGTCAGCTGACATGAGTAGTTATGCGTATTGTCAGCCGACATGAGTAGTTATGCGTATTGTCAACCGACATGAGTAGTTATGCGTATTGTCAACCGACATGAGTAGTTATGCGTATTGTCAACCGACATGAGTAGCTATGCGTATTGTCAACCGACATGAGTAGTTATGCGTTTTGTCAGCCAACATGTGTAGGTATGCGTTTTGTCAACCGACATGAGCAGTGTCAACCAACATGAGTAGTGTCAGCCGACATGAGTAGTTATGCGTATTGTCAACCTACATGAGTAGTTCTGCGTTTTGTCAACTGACATGAGTAGTGTCAACCGACATGAGTAGTTATGCGTATTGTCAAATGACACGAATAGTTCTGCGTTTTGTCAGCCAACATGAGTAGTTATGCATATTGTCAACTGACATGAGTAGTTCTGCGTTTTGTCAACCGACATGAGTAGTGTCAACCGACATGAGTAGTGTCAGCCGATATGAGTAGTTATGCATATTGTCAACCGGCATGAGTAGTTATGCGTATTGTCAACCGGCATGAGTAGTGTCTACTGACATGAGTAGTGTCAGCCGACATGAGTAGTGTCAGCCGACATGAGTAGTGTCAGCCGACATGAGTAGTGTCAGCCGACATGAGTAGTGTCAGCCGACATGAGTAGTGTCAGCCGACATGAGTAGTGTCAGCCGACATGAGTAGTGTCAGCCGACATGAGTAGTGTCAGCCGACATGAGTAGTGTCAGCCGACATGAGTAGTGTCAGCCGACATGAGTAGTTATGCGTATTGTCAACCGACATGAGTAGTGTGAACCGACATGAGTAGTGTCAACCGACATGAGTAGTGTCAGCTGACATGAGTAGTTATGCGTTTTGTCAACCGACATGAGTAGTTCTGCGTTTTGTCAGCCAACATGAGTAGTTATGCGTATTGACAGCCGACATGAGTAGTTATGCGTATTGTCAACTGACATGAGAAGACACTGTATATTGTAAACTGACAAGAGTTGTGTTGTGTATTGTCTTTTGACATTAGTAGTTATGCGTATACTTTTATTATACATTTTTATTGAGTACTTTTATTTATAATGTACTTTTATTAAATGGTGTCTTAACGTTGTGTTTTGACTTGTTTTTACTCTGGAAAGCACTTTGGTCAGTCTGGTGACGGTGTAAAATGTGCTATATAAATAAATGAACTTGAACTTTGTCTCAAGATGCACACCAGTATGATTTTTTGTTAGGTTTTAAATGTCCTAATATAACTAAGAGCTAGTCCTAGATTAATCTAAACCCTGTCCGGGGAACGGCCCCTAAACGTGATTTCAACAACATATGATATGACTATTTAAAAAACAGTTCATAAAAAAATCAGTCTATTCAGTTTCTCCCTCCCTATGTCACTCTAAATCTGTTTTGACTTCAAAACACAAAAGTGTAAGAATTAGGATAAGTAAATGATGAACAAATGTCCATGTTTGGAGGATCTTGTGCATTTTCAGAACTTTCAGAAACAAAAATTTGTTAAAAAAGAGCATATATTTATATAGTAAGAATATAACCTGCATTTATAAACAGTATTATAAATCTGAAGTTTTCAAACTGGGGTTCTGGGAACTCACAGAGGTCCCCCAGAAAAACAATTGTAAAAGTCTACTTTGTAGCTAGTTATTTAAGTCTATCTATATTATATCACAATAACAGTATAAATAATTCTTTATACAAAATATGAATCTATGTTTTAGGAAAGGGGTATGTGGGGGTCACTGGGTGGCATCATAAAATTCGAAAACTCCTACCATAAATAATATCAAATGTTATGTAAATAACCCAGAATAATTTTCATTGCTCACTGACTGTGCTTTCGTAGTGCAGAAGACTTAAATTGAATGTCAGTCATGTTTGAGCGCTATTTAAAATATTGTTGAAATCCTGTAGAAATAAAACTAAAAAAGTAACAAGTGACTCATGCAAAAGTCTCAGTTTGCTCTTTTATTAATCTCATTCCTGTCGAAGAGAAATAACCAAGGCATTAAAGATATCTTTCCTTCCTACAATGTCAGAAAAAATGTTTAAAATATGTTCCATACTATAGTTGTCACTGGGGATGTACCCTTTCAAAAACGTAGACTGCACCATTGTACCTAAAAAGTTCATATTTGTACCTCAGAGGTACCAAGGAGAGCTTATAAGGACCTTAAGGATACTTAACAGTATATCAACTGTACATAATGGTACCAAATGTATACTGCCCCAGGGTACATATTTTGCCAATTTTTTCCAACAGTCTATCTGAATAAAGAACAAAATGTTTCCATGACAAATGCAAATAATCTAATAAAATCGCTGCACATAATGGTTGACTCTATTTATTAAAAGTGATCAATGAACTAACATTCTCTGCTTAATAAATGTGAAATAAATGCTTAATAAAAGTTAAAGGCTTACGTGAGGTACTCTTTAACATGATCCAGCAGGTTCTTGTGTTTCCGATAGATCTTTGCATGCTCTTTCTCAAAGGCGTCCTCTGAGTACAGCGGTCTGGTCAATTCATACTTCTGTGATGAGGGTCGGAGCATAATGCACCAATACAGCTGTCAGAAATCCTTCTGATCTGTGTTTGGTGAGAAAGCACATATCCAAATATCATCTAAAAATCTAGCTTTTACACTGGCTTTGAAAATGCAGGATTTGACACCTTTGTATTTGTATTAACATTCATAGAAGTTGGAGAGTAAAACATGTCATGAGTAAACCTCATGCATACAAGTAGGCAAACAATCATGTCTATAAGTGTATGACAGTTCGCATGTGTGTCCACCCAGTGAAAACCCAGCTAAAGTAATTTTTTTGTGATTAAGTTATTTTACATAATTATCCTACGTAATGTTTAGAACCTTAAATATAACCTTAATATCTTTAATTTTGAAAATAAAGGAAAATCAGTGAGTAAAATCCAACTTTGATGCTCATAATCTCATAATTAGATGATGAGACTTTAGCCTGGATTTCACAAACAGGGTCACATGATCTGTATTTGTCCGTCTGTTTTTCTATTATCTTGTTTTAGTTTTAATACCAGCAACCTTTAAACCTTGTTAATATAATTGGTCAATAACCTTGCAGAACAAAGCTTAGTTCAGGACCAATAAGTGTGTTGTCCAACCAGCTGTAAGTAATGCATTTACAGGATGATTTATTATAAGACGGTATTAAAACATGATAATGCAATATTTTACATGAATTATCAATTAATAGTTTTAAAGGAGTATTTAATATTGGTAATGTTAATTGCTATATACACTAAAAATGCAACTTTAAGGAGAACCTATCCGATTCACAATTTTTAGTGTGTAAGTGTGTATTAGTACATTAACTATATGCAAAAGGTACAAACCCCAAAGTAAACGATGGCGCAAGTTATCATCACCAACATAAATCTCTTTTTTTGGACTACAACAAACACATGGATTGTAGGCAACAGGTTATTTCCATGGATTGGTGATGTGGACAAGACCGACATGATATAATTTCTCCCGCTTGGACTCATAGCCTGTAAATCAACTCCTGTTAGTATTGCTTTGTGACCGAATCTTTCAAACATGGTAAGGAGCGTCACAACGTACAGATTAGCTGGCCAATCAGGGACATGGTGCCTTTCAGATCCATGAGTTTTGTACAAAATCAGGGCGTTTCAGAAAGACATAAATGTACGGTATGTGGAAAATAATGTGTTTTTTGAACCATAAATCACGCAAATGCATTGTATTTGACCAAATAGACAAAATAATGTTGTTTTTTAGCAATGAAATAGGTGCACTTTAAAACCACTTGGTTTTGCAAGTCCATTCAACCTACTATTTAAAGTAACATAAAAAGATATGTTGATTTGACAAAAATGCTGCATTTTTTACAGTGACGTGATGTATAATAACATAAGTTAATACATTACGACTTAGCAATTAACAATAATATATTAGTAAATAAATATGCTTTAAAAATGGTTAATTGTTAGTTACCTACTATAATGTGATAACTAATGTTATTGTTAATGTAGAACCTTAACATAAAGTGTTACCCTTTAATTTCCGTACACCAAGTTTAAGATTTTTACTGTTTTGTTAAAGGTTTATGTCTATTAAATCACAGATCCCAGATAATCTAACAAAGTTCAAATTTGCTAATCCTACCTTGGGTGTTGGTAAATCTTTACTCAAAGAGGTATTATAAATTCTCAGTTAGATGTCCTGATGCCAGTTGCCCAAAAAGTTGATCTATCTGCGATCTTACAGAGTACGTCTTTACATAAGTTCTGTTGCTGGACTTATCGTGTCTGTAATTATTAACAGTTATCAATAGATCTTCTTTAGCTTGCCAGCTACGTCTTCTCTTATCCCTGACCATTGTTCTTATATAGATAAATACCTGGCAAAACTCCCTCATATCTCTTTAAAGTTATTGGTATTTTACTATTCTCTCAAAAATGATAAATTAACATAAAATAGAATTTCATTTTCATATAAAGGCTCTAAAAGTGAGGACAAACTTTTAAATTACATTCATAAAACATTTCTGCTCTTGGATTATGAGTGGTCGATATGGCATTGGATTTCAGCTAAAATGATGATTTGAGACACCTGCGTTACCTATAGAAAAACATAATAATTGTTTACATTTTAGTGATTATATATCCTTTTAATGAAAGTTTACAGTCTACAAAAGCAGTAGTGAACATACTAAGTGCATTCAGTACAATCTACTACTCATATGTTCATGTAGTTGTCCCGAGTTTTACAACTCCCACATTTTAGAAATTATCCGAATTCATTCATTGAAATTATTCTTGATGACACACAATTCCTTAGAAATGCAGACACTGTCATGTGAATTCTAGGAAAACATCAATTCTGATTTGAGGAAGGATGAATGTTTATATTTTTTGGATTGTTTTAACACTTTCTAAATTATTAAAAATATTCAAAATATTCTAAATTTGCACTAGAATATAATCATAATCATATGAAATGTTGTTTAGACAGATATTTATAGTAAAAAGTCATTTTAAATAGCAATGTGTATATAAGTAAATATCCCTATTTTTAAAGGTCCACTATGTAGATTTTAGCGACATCTAGCAGTGAGATTGTGAATTGCAACCAACGGCTCAGTCCACAGCCCTCCCCTCCCTTTCAAAACGCATAGTGAAGCTACAGTCACCGGCACAGGACAAACATGTCATGGTTTGAGACGTGCTCTATAGAACAGTTTGTCCATTTAGGGCTACTGTAGAAACATGACGGCGATTTCCATGTAAGGAGACCGGCGGTGTATGTAAATAAAAATTGCTCATTCAAAGGTAATAAAAATAATACAGTTCATTATGTGAGGTCTTGATGCACCACCGATAATATAGTTATGTATATTATAATGCATTTTCTGTAAATAGATTCTTCTAAAAGTTACACAATGCACCTTGTAATTTTCACCACTAGAGGTTGCCAAACCACAACAGCGTAGCTTGATGACGCTATGAAAGAGCGTGGAACTGTCTATTCACTGTAAATTATTTTACAGCAAATCAACACATATTTTTATAAGTTATCTCAACTTTTTTAAGCCAAAACTTAAAGTAGAAGGTTGTTTTTATTTGCAAAACCATTTTGCTTTAATTTCATGCTGCATTTTTTACATTTTTAAAAATTATGTCAAATCAAAATGTATTTTTATTTTACTTTAACTTAACAAATTAAGTTAAACAATTTCAACTTGTTTAAGTCAAATTTTAAAATAGTAGGTTAAATTGACTGGCAAAAATAAGTTGTTTTAACTCCATGCTGCATTTTTTACACTGTGTAGTTTCTATGGCAGCAAAAACAGAAACCGAGGATAACCCGAACATAACCTCATTGACCGACACAGGGTCGTAATGCTGGTTAACACTATAAATTCTAAATAACACTATAAAAAATAAAGTGTGAAGAATATATATATATATATATATATATATATATATATATATATATATATATATATATATATATATATATTCTTCACACTTTATTTCCATTGTCCACTTTAGACATTTTAATAATTATAAGTAACTTAGCAACTACTTATCAACTACCAATCTTTACAATATTAGTAGACTATCTGCTTGACATATATTAACACTTTATTGTGATGATCCCTCAACAGACATTCAGTTGTCTATAAGTATCTTTGCAGGTGCATGTCAACTTATTCCACTAACCCTAACTTCTTCCCTAACCCTAACCCTTACAGTTTACTAATAATCTAATGACAGTTAGTCGACATATAGTTGCAAAGTTAGTTGATATTTAGTTGTAAAGATATTTATTGTCTAAAGCGGACTATCAAAATAAAATGTAACCATATATAACAATGTGCTGGATATTTTAATGGAAGAATCTTACATATTGTGCCTTTAAGTAACGATTTTGGACATTTTGTGATCTCATGTTTAATTTTTTTGATTTTCCATAAGTAGATATTCGGTCAACATGTCCTTGTAATCACATTTGTAGATAAGTAGATCCAGTCCTTCTCTTAAACCTGGACCTGTAGCTTCTATCATCAAATTAGTTTATGCTTCTGTTTTCTCCAGCTCTTTGATATTTGTGGCACTCAGATGCATCTGTTACATTGTAAATAGATGAGCTGAGGTAGAATCATTGTCCATTATCACAAATGGTTGGTGGGAGAAGATGATACAGTATCTTGGAATCAACTAGAAGATGATAATAGTTGATATCTCAGGTTATATTGGTGACCTGCTTTCATGAGTATTTAAAGAGATAGTTGATTAAAATTCTGTCATCATTTATTCACCCACATGTTTATGAGTTTCTTTATTTGTTGAACACAAAACGTATTTTGATAAATGATGAAAAGCACACAGTTAATGGTACCCACTGACTTAGTTTGCCATAGTTTGTTTTTCCTACTCATACAGGTTTACAACAACATGAGGATGAGTAAATAAAAACAGAAGTCTCATTTTTTGGTGAACTATCCCTTTAAGGCACTTAAAAAAATATCTAGCTAATTAAATAAAACACGTTCAGTGTTTTTTCTACTGTAGTAACCTTAGTTTTTGTTGAGGAATTAGATATAAAGATCCAAGAAAAGAAAAGACTCAATACTACCTACCTTTGAAAGCCGGAGTCACGCAGTGCATGAGAGGTCAGTGGCGAGTCTATGAATCAAGCACACATTTTCTGTGTGTTTAATGCACTCAGTTACTGTTGCTAAATGTGTTAAGTACACAAAAGACCTCCAGATAGAGCAACGCAGGAATGTCAACAAAAATTAAACAAGAGCTTTATTGTTTGAGCTCGTAATTTGTTTCATCTTAGGAGAAGGGTCTCTATGTCACTTTCTGAAATGTGTGTGTACAGGTTTGGCTATAATTGGGAGTGCCAGATGTTTCCAACAAATATGATGAAAGATGTCACCCAACATTTTAGGTGGTCTTATATTTAAATATTTAAAGGGGTCATATGATGCGATTTCATGTTTTCATTTGTCTTAGGAGTGTTAAAAGCTGTTTGTGCGTATGAGACATCCGTTAAGTCTCAAAAAGCTCATCCATACCTCCCTAAAATGCCTGATTTTAACACATAAAGTTAAAATTTGGCCACAATAATAATATGACGGTCTACATCTTATTCATCTGTCATGTTTTATTTATAGTGTTCACTTTCTAGTGTTTTTGTTAAGTTTGAGTCACTCAGTTAGCATTTACTTGTAATGTGTCACCAATTGAAAATAAGATAACATCTCATCTGAGTTAGGGTCAGCCAACTCTTAAAAAACAGCAAAAACACTACAACACATAACTCACATCATTTATTTCCAGATCCTCATTCTTTGAACAGTTTTTAAAAAGAAATGTTGTCTCCACCTCTGGATTCATCTAAGAAGTCCTCATTTTAATCCTCATAAAGTATACAGCAAACAAAACTCTCTGTCTGTGGGTCATCTGCTGAACAAACCTCCAGAAGACAAATATCCTCGATTCTGTCGTGCCTCGAAAATTAGGCTGTAAAAAAGTTTGTGCATTTTGTGCAAAATGAATTTCAGATATATATTGGAAAACGGCTGGATTTTGATTGAGAAAAAATGTTTTCTTTCTTGTCTCTTTGCTCCACAGTTTAAATTCCTCCGGGACAAAGCAACTTCCGAAGATAACAAGGAAGTTTTCCAGTGAGTCCAAATGAACGAAAGAGCATGATTCAAGTTCATCCTCAGTTTGAAAGTCCATGAATAGCCTGGAGATAAACAAAATACTCGTTTGATGGGTTGTTGATTTAAGTTATCTGCTGTCTGATAAGACAGGTTACATTCATTAAAGGTGCCATAGAATGGAAAACATAGATAAATGATATGAGTTCTGTACATGTTAATGACGTATCGTGAGCCTCAAACACTATTGTTTCCTCCTTCCTACGTAAACCTTGTGCATGCAAAAGACCGCTGGGAAACAAATCAATCTCAACATAACACTGACTGTGACGTTACATTCGTGATGTACGCCACAAAATTAAAATTCGCATTAACTCTTTCCCCGCCATTGACGAGATTTCTCGTCAATTAAGAGAAAACGCTTCCCCGCCAATGACGAGATATTCCGTCTTTCCGCAATACCGCTATTATCCACCAGGTGGCGCCCTTCCGCAACTTTTTAAAACCGGAAGTATTTCCCTATGCCAAGCTGCTGCATGTCCGTGTCTGTTTTAAAGATCGCTCTGGATGGGATCTCTATGAAAAGTCCGTCATAAAAATGGAATTATTTCTGCTTTTTGCTCAAAATATGGTGTTTTTGCAAAAACCTACCCATATTCAAAAGCTGATTGCAAAAGAACCACTAAAGGTAGGATGAAACGTTTTTTTTTGTTTGAAAACAGAGGGTCTGTTCTTTCATTTGGTATATTGTATGTTTATATATTTAAAGAAGAACATTTTCTGGAAGGCATTAAACTTTGGTGAAAATCATGAAAAACGCTGGCGCTGGCTGGCAACTTTTTTTAAAAACGCTGGCGGTGAAAGAGTTAAATTAAGTGCATGTTGTTACAATGCTAAACACAAGGTGTGACTGCTGAGTTAGCGCTATATGCTAGTAAATGCTATATGCTAGCGTTTAGGCTAAAGTTTTACTATTGACGTTACAGTTACATTTTGCAGGTCCATACTGAAAAAAACACAAACTTGTCCATTAACTATCTCCAAACAATTGATTATTCCTCAAATTCTGTATCTTCGTCTGATACAGGCTCAAACATAAGCTCTGTTTAGACACACAGAGAGCTACGTAAGGAGCTGCTCTGAGAAACAGCCAATCAGAGCAGAGCTCAACATTATTCTTCATTACCCTTTCAAATAAGATAATAATTCAGCATTTAATTCTAAAGGCAAATCCTATGGTTGTAAATGGACATGTAAAACCACCACATACGTTCTGTGTAGATATCAGAGAACAATTTAACATATGATTTCAATGCATTCTTTGGCACCTTTAATGCAATGAAACAACAGATATTGGGAGCTCACCAAGTGCTGGTTGTCATAGGTTTCAATCAAGTCATCGTCCTCAGTAAACGGAGGTGGTACTTTGTCATCTTGCAACTGGGAAATCTAAACAGAGTAACAGTAGGGTATTTTCAGAATGACATGGTAGCATACTACAATACTTTGCATTAATATGTATTACTATAGCAAAAGTTTCCATGTGTTCTTTATTTAATCCCGTTTAAGTTTAGAAAAAGTTAAAGAGGTCTCATCTGTGATTTTTCCTTCTTATGGGTAGAGATACAATGGATAACATTCATTGTTATGCAGGGCGATTAACAAAATCCTATTTTTACCTTATCAGCTAAATGATCATCTGCATTTTCACTGGAGGTTTCCAGCTGGATGAAGAGAACGGCGTCATGGACGGTGATGAAGAGCAGATCTCTGGTGACCTCTTCATCAAAGAACGACAGGGCTTCCATTCTCCTGACAAGCTCAGCTGTAACATGAGGAGACCTGAGGTTATTCACTGTCTTCAAATCACTGTGTTTGGTTATCCTGAGCCCAGTTTATAACATCATAACTGAGCCAGATCTTACCATCACAGCCTGCGATGTAGACACCAACGCCAATTCGTATAAACTCCTTGATGAGCTATGAAGATAAGAGAGAATGACCTGCGTGTTACAACACTTATACAGGACTATTACAATACACAAATGGAACACACAAAACTGATGTAAGACACTGTTTATTTTTACCAAAATAAGTGTATTTGAATATGTTCTCCGAACCCCTCATCCATCTACCATTGGTCTTATAATGAAGTTGTCCCACCCCCCAAAAATGCTTTTAACTGGGTGAGCCACATTGGTTGATCCCGGCTGTCACTCCATGAGGCAGTACCCTTTAAAAATTTCCTAATATGTACCTTTTAGGTACAGATATGCATACACCAATATTGGTACCAATGTGTTCCTAAGAAGTTTTTATATGCAATCTTTGATACCAATATGTACCTCTGAGGAACTACTATGAACTCTTTAGCTGCAAAGATGTACTTTTTGAAAGGGTACTGCCCTCAGGGACAGCTAGGGACTATTTTCACCATTTTCTCTGATAGTCTAGTTATGCAAATTTTGATAAATGTTTAAGAGTGACAATGTAATATCTTTGAATGCTCGTAGGTGCAATAAAGATAGCTCACCAGCTTAAGGGACTTTGCAGCTACCACATCTATAAACGAGACAGCAGAGAAATCCACCACAAGGCTGTGAATGTGGACCCTGGGTACCGACACATTGACAGGAAGCTCTGATGTCCAATCTACTTGGACCTTCACCTCTGGCTGTTTTGTCCCATCTACGAGCTCAGGACCCTTTTCACTTTCAAAGGCTTTGTTATCTACTCCCATTGAGGCTACTGGTACCAAACCATCCTGTGAAGATATTTGGTGTCAGGTTTGTGATCTAGCGAACATTTTATTGTGACTTTAGTGTATTCCTTGTGTCAAAGCATTAGTTAAATTTCCGAAAAGAAACTTATGCAGTGAAGTAATGCAACATTTGCATATGCAAATTATAAATACAGCAGTGAATTGTTCAGCATCTCTACCTCTGTAACCTTTAGTTTTCCTTTTTGAATCAGTTTATGGATCTTCTTCAGTGCTTTGTTTCTTTTCTTGAACACCCGTACTGCATCAAAACCCACCTAAAAATTTCATTTTAGTTGTAATTTTGTTAATATTATATATTAATGGCTTATATATGAATACATTATATATTAACATTATTAATAGTATGTATTGTACTGAATGTACTTGGCAATCAATATCGATTGTATAATAACACTGTATAGGATAATACTGCATAATACTATATATATATATATATATATATATATATATATATATATATATATATATATATATATATATATATATATATATATATACTTATATGTGTTATGTTTTATATAAAAAAAACATTTTAGCATTTCAGACTTCATATCATGTTATTTGAAATTGTTTGAGATAAAATAAAAACATAAACTCACCTCATCTCTTAATTTCTCTTTGAAGTAGTCAATGTTTGCAAAGTAAATAGGTGAGTTGCATTTGAAAATCTTTATCCCAGGAATTTCTGAAATCTGAAATTAAAAATAGGTCAAGGCAGGGGACTTAATAAATAAATATTGCTCATAAATTATGATGTATAAAATAAATTATGATTTACTGTGCAAAAGTCCTTGGCCACCACCATCAGACTTGTTGTTTTAGAAGTTTTAATGTCCATCCATATTTATTTTTCATTTTATTAAGATACTAACAGAAAATACAGGAAATATGTACAAAGAAATTACATTTTCTGGACTTAATGTCTTTTTTAGGCATCGTCAGTGTTTAGTGTGACCTCTCTTGAGCGTTTTTGAGCACAATGAAGAAAAAAGACTAATTTCTTTAAAATTATAAATTAAGTTAGATTTAAATTCATTTAGGTTTAAGAGATCCTGCAGTTTCCTGCTATTGCTCAAGTACAAGGGGAGTTTACCCTAAAAACTTGACATATCAGTTTACATTTTAAAACAATATTTAATATCTTTATACACATTTCCTGTATTTTTCTTGATTTGTTGTATTAAAGAGACTAAAAAACAATTATATATGATCACTAAAACATTGCAAAAACAACAAATCTAATTCTGGTGTGGTGGCTTAAGACTTTTGCACAGTACTGTACTGTATATAAAAAAGTAATGAAATGTAATAAACATAAAGTGTACATCTTACATTTTTGTAGTCTTTTATGTTTTTGTATATATCCGTGTCTGGCATATTTCCCAGGGTAGAACAGGAAGGGCTGAATGAAATAAAAGGAAACCTTGTTCTATCAAAATGGCCACTAGTTAAGTTATATGATTAGATAGATAGTCACTTATTTATGGTTTCATCATTTTAGAGGTAGAGATAACTGAATAATTGACTGATATTACACCTTGGTTGACTTAATGGTCATTGAACCCACAGTGTTTCTGCAAAATAAGGCTACCAAAATGCCCAAATTCTGTCGATTAAAAATGAATTCTAATATTCCACTGATACTTACAACTGTGTTCGGACCACCACTGTGCCCATCTCAAATACCAGGCCTGCCAGCAGGCCCACATCTAAACCCAGTACGATAGATGCCAAGCATGTAGCTATCCAGATGAGCTGTAGAAAGAAATGTTTCATAAGTGAACTATAACTTTAAACCTAACTTGGTATATTTTATTTAACGCGGTGACATTGATTAATACAGTTTTAGTTGTATAACATCTTTTAAAGGCCAAGTATTTTAGATTCATTCAAAATATAGGGGCGGTTTCCCGGACAGGAATTAGACTAGTCCTAGAATAAAATAAATTTAAGAGCTGTCCAAACTGAAAACAACTTGCACTGACATATCTTAAAATACATCAGTGCCCTTTGTTTTGCCTTAAAAATGCACACAAGTAATATTTTTAGTAAGGCATGTTTAAACTAGTTATATTTCCTAATTAAACTAAGGCCTAGTCCTGGTTTAAGCTAATCTCTGTCCGGGAAACCATCCCATTATTACACAATTAGATCACAAACTGTATGTTGAAAATGGTTTGTCACATTATTTTCAGTGTTTCTTTTAATATCTCCTTTATCTCATGCTTGTTTATCAGTCTTTTTATGATACTTACACAGTCTGTCCTATTCTGTTTCCAGAGTACAGCCACATCAGACATCTGCATGAACATTCCCTTCAGGTTAGCTATAACAATACCGGCCAACACTGACTGTGGGACAGTAAAGGAGAATATGAAGATAAGTCTCTGTTCTTTAAAGGGGGCATTTCACCAGACTTTTTTAAGATGTAAAATAAATCGTTGGTGTCCCTAGAGTCCATATGTGAAGTTTTAGCTCAAAATATCATATACAGGTAGATAATTTATTATAACATGTTAAAATTGCCACTTTGTAGGTGTGAGCAAAAATGTGCCGTTTTGGGTGTGTCCTTTAAAATGCAAATGAGCTGACCTCTGTGATAAATGGCGGTGTCGTGGTTGGATAGTGCAGATTAATGGGCGGTATTATCCCCTTCTGACATCACATGGGGAGCCAAATTTCAGTGACCTATTTTTTCACATGTTTGCAGAGAATGGTTTACCAAAACTAAACTACTGGGTTGATCTTTTTCACATTTTCTAGATTGATATTATAGCACTTAAACATGGAAAAAGTCGCCCTTAATGCACAATGAATAGTAACTGTATTTCTAATACATTTTTACTTTATTAAACCATCATTTTGGCCTGTCACCCTGTCGTAACTGCCCTAACATTACACAATATTCATATTCAGAAAAAAAAGGATTTTACTAAATAATAAATATGTTTAATACTAAACTTAATATTTTACATGTATATCTAATGTCAGATAAATGTCTTGCTACCTTACCTCTACAATGAGGTCTGTAAAGCCCCATGAATCAAAAGTGTAAAGCCGTATTAAACACACGAGGAGGTAATCAGACCCCCTTTTAGATGCAATTTTCAAATCTTTGCTATTTATACTGCTAGATCAAAATGATAGTACATGCCGAACTATGGCTATGCAAAGATTTTACAGATATTTCAATATAGGTATAAATACTCAAGTTTTTTCTCCCACACCTTCTGCAGAGGCTGAAGATAGGGCCCAAGAGCCAAGATCACTATCAAGACCATCAAAGCCGAGATTATACTAGCAACCTGCAATTATAAAAATATAACAAAGTTAAATATAATTTGTATAAACACAGACAGATGTGAAATAGTTGAAAATTAATAGCGTATGCTTTTCACCTGACTCCGCCCCCCTGTGCTTTCCTGTATCGCGGTTCGTGAAAGTGCGGTACTGGCCACAAAGCTCGAGAAACATCCTCCAAAAATGTTGCTGACACCGAAAGCTATCAGCTCCTGATATGAATATAAAATTGTAGGTAAGATCATTTTTTAATCAGAAATTTTATAATAAATATTAAGCTTATTGTTTTCTATTTACTAGAATCAAACAACATAATGCAGACTTTTGTTGCATCTAATCTGCAAATATTCGAAGATTCATGTAGTTGCATGCAGTTGGCAAATGTGCGCCCCCTGGAGGAAGCAGCTGTGATACATGAACACATACTGCAGAAATCTTTTTATTTTTAACTTTCGTGACCTTAAAAAGCCTTTCAAAAATATGCCTAGATGACATTTAAAACAAAATAAAAACAAAAATATTTAAAAGAAGCCATTTTTTGTTCAAATAAACATTTTGATATTGTGACATTGTACTGCTTTTATGCTTATTCAAAGGTTTGCAGTAATAAGAATATAACGAGAATTGTCATAAAATGTCACTATGCATTTTTATTTAAATAAGATTTTTGTGTGAAATATGTTGTTTTGTGCTTTTTTTCTTAATCTAATTGTTTTTAAAGGAACTACATATTAGATTAATACACCCAAGGCTCATAGTTCAGTACTTCACTGCCTAGCTCGATTTTTCAATTTTATTTTTTTTAACGTGGTCGATTAAAAATTGTTTTCCTTAAAGACCACGAATAAAATGTTTTTAAAATAACCTGATCCTGTTTGATCAAGGAATGCGACTGTTTTGACTTTTCTCAGCATACATTTTTCATCTTGCATCAAAATTGTATTGTATATAACATAATTGTATGCATTTAAAGAATTAGAGATTGGTTCTGTTTTAATGTACCCAAGTGTACCTACCTAAAATAAAAGTGTTTCATATACAGGTTTGTGGCTTAATTTATTTTTATTAATAACCCACTTGTAAACTTATGTTCACTGCTCTTTTTTAAAAATATAGTATTTGTATTAAATCTATATTCATTGAGTCTAATCGAGTATAAAAATCGATCAGAGAATCGAAATCAAAACAAGAATCGATTTGATCGAAATCGAATCGATCTGGAACATCTGAACCGATACCCAGCCCTATTAGACAGTAAACTAGTTGCTGTGGTAAACTCTTCAATTTGCTCTGATTTGGCAGGTGAAAGTGACTTCAAAAGATTATAGAGCTCTTTTTGTATCTCCCTCATGTTTGAGTTATTTTTCCATCTGTGGGAGAGGTTTAGTTTGACCTTTATATCTCAAAAAGTACTTCACGTGCTCTCAAGCAAGCTTGCTAATTCACCACACATTTTTAAACGGTACTTGCGGTACTGACTGACACATACTCAAACACAAATTTAAGTTACTTTTATGTATTTTGCAGACACTTCCGTCCTACAGTTTCCTGGGATCGAACCCACAACCTTTGCATTGCCACGCTCTACTAACACGTACCTGGTTGCCATCAAGTGTGTAGTCATGTTTTGCTGCATAGACTTTCGCAACCGAGACTGCAACCGCATAACCAACGACTGCTGTGGAAAAGCTTGAACCCAGAATATTCCCAATAATCGCTAAATTCGGTGGCTGGGGCGGCACAAACCTGTGGGACACAAATACAGACACAGGTGTTAAATGTACACTGCTGGTGTTACTGTGAGTATTAACATTATTATTGTAGACAACTTTAAAACGGTCTGTCAATATCAGGGTTTCAGAAATAACAGCTACACTCTTATTGTCTGTTCAATAAGTTTACAAGGAGAATGATACTGTAGTAATATAAAGGTACTAAATGTCCACTTTTCAGGAAGCAGGAGAAGTGATCTTACCCTCTGGGGATGCTGTGCACAATGCTGGCGCCATATTGGGAGTTCAGATCCATGACATGAGAGATTGCAGACGCAAGCACTGTCTGTCAGAACAGAAAAGTGAAAGGTAATTTTACAGTGTTTTTATTTCCTACTATAACACAGGCTTTTTATAAAGAACTAAAGTCCATACCACAATCACTTCGATAGGGATTGCCACTGGGATCTTGTGCTGATATTTTGCGTTGACCTCTTTCACGGCCATAATTACGAAGATTGTTAGTAATCCAGCAACCAGGTCTGCAACGTTTGTCTGGTTAATGTTCTTACCCACATCGATGAGAGTCTAGATCATGGGAGAAACCATATATGCATGTAGATTTAATCCAACCAGTATCAGGGAATAATCAGTAAGTAAAAACATGGTAAAGATGCTAAAAAGATCCTTACATAAACAATAGAGAAGAATCCACTATGGTTGTGTGTAGGAATAGACAGGATGGTTTTAATCTGGGATATAAAGACATGAATGGCAGCAGCAGTAGTGAAACCTCCTACTAGGGGATCTGATAGATATCGTACTAGAAACCCCACTTGCATGAACCCCATGGCCACCTGAAATTAAGTAAAGTTGAAATATTATGTTTATTAAGGATAACATTGACTTATGATAGTTTAAGTTCTGTGTCCTATAACTTTACTTGAAATAATCCGATCAGTACGGTCATGGTGCAAGCCAGGGTGATTCTCTGTGCCTCTCTTGCCTCCACGTCCACCGCCATCAACATGTCGGTCAACGTCTCGTTCGCACCTGTCACGTTCGCCGGCCGCAGAAAGTGCTCGTCGGGGGCAAAAGTCAAAACTACAGAACCCACCATCAAACAGGTGACTGGAAATGGACCTAAAGTGAATGAGGTAAATAAGCAATGCCAGAAGATTTTCATCTTGAAAGTTTAGAATTGCATTTATAAAACAGGATCATTTATTTAAATAAAGATTTTTAATGGAAACATTAATATTGTTTTTTACTGATAGAGTCCTTGTATGAGTCCCTGTATAATGTTATTGGCTCAGTTTACCAAAGCTTAAAAATGTAATGTGTAATTTTTTTCAACACTACTCTTTAATAAATGCCATTTGTACAGTAGTGTGTACTATAACTGTTGTTTTTGCAATTTTGTTTAGTACCTTAAAAATCCCACTTTAATGTTCACTCACCTTACAAAAACTAAAGTAAGTTTGTGATCAGGTGTGCGCTATAGGGACGTACCAACAGAGATGTGTCTCGAGGTGCCCAACACAAAATAAGAAAGAATTGGAAAGAACGCCGAGTAGAGACCATAGACAGGTGCTACCGACACCAGCAATGCATAGGCCACACCTGTAACACAGAAAAACATAAAAATGCTATGGCACTATAGCGACACACAGCAATTATGAGGTGTCATTTACAGTGAATCTTACCTTGTAAAGCGCATACCAGACCTGTGGTGACCCCAGACACGACATCACTGGGTAACCACTGCTTGACTGGGTATTTAGGAAGCCAATCCAGAATCGGCAAAAGCCCCTTGATCTTCTGAACGGCCCATTTATCATTGCATCTATAGCAGTTTCATATCAGAATGATGAAGAATAAGTTCACACTTGATGATATAAAGTCGAGTCTGATCAAACTTACCTGCAGGTTTCGCTCAGTCGTTCTTGTAAGCTTCTTGTCTCTTGTGCCTTTCTCTCATGGACCTCATCGAAGACATGGGTTGAGTAGATGGGTCGTGACATATGATAGTGGCACTCATCCATCATGATGAAAATCTGATTAAATTCCGAATCTCAGTATCTCAATATGCGTGTTGTTGTTTATCTAAGAAAATATAATATGCAAGTTTATGTAAGGGATAATGTAGAGGCAGCCGGTAGTTATCGGGAAATAAGCCCCGACAGTGTGATCAGGACCCGACACGAAGCGGAGGGTCTTGTATCACACTGAAGGGGCTTATTTCCCGATAACTACTGGCTGCCTCTACATTATCCCGCTTATTACACGGCTACTTGCTGGACATGAATATGAATTTAAAACATTTTATTGGCATATTTGTTTTAAATTAAAATTTTTATCCTTCCGAAACTTTGCACAGATGCATAAAATGATTGTAATACCTTATTAAGATCCTCTGCTTCATACTTGTCTGTCTCCATTTTTCCTGTTTTAGCCAGTCTTTGAGAAGTTTTAATGCCCATTCTGTATTTTTTTGTGTGTTGGCTTCGTAGCTGTCATGCTCTATTTTGTCAAGTTCAGTCTCAGTAGCTGTCTGTGTCTTGTCGTTGTTCGTTCTTCTATCCACTGTTTAAATGTTTTGTTTTTTCCATACATGTTAAAATTAATGTCAAAATGTTGTGGTTGTCCAGTGTTTGTCACAAGATGGCGCCAAACAGTAATCTTTATTGGCGCGGAGCGATTTAAATCGTACAAGTAGTACCGGCTATGCGTTATTACTTTGGAGCGGTTATTATTTGAAAAGAACGAACCTGCAAATGTCTCAACTGACCAATCAGAATCAAGCATTCCAGAGAGCCGTGTAATAAAATGAAATAATATTTACCCAGATTTTAGACATTAGAATTAAATGTAATTTTGGATTTCAGTATAAGCACCAGCCTGATCTCATGGGAATTTGTACGTATGAACAAAAAACGATTATGATTATAAAAAATAAAAAAAAACCTATGAAACCTGTCCCTAACCCCGAAAACAAATCGTACAAAAAATGAATACAAATTTGTCAACTCATAAAATGCATATACGAATTGCAATGAGATTGCATTGCAGAAACTAAAGTATTGCTATTGCAATTACTATGCATTTTTATTTTAGTTTTATAATTGTTTAAATATATTTTGTTTATATTTCATCTTAAAACACAAAATTGTACATTTTTATGGATTTTTAGATAAAAAAAACACCAAAAATAATGATAAATCTTTTAACCAAGTCTTTTAGCAGTGCAAAAGTAGAACTTTTAGTAAAAACTGTCACCTTTTCATTCCTCCTCTTTCTTTCTCTATGATGACTGGTCCAGATACACTAAACAAATACTTCAAGGTTCTTGCCTCCCCTGTGTCAGAACAATCTGGTCGACCAGACCAAAAGAGCCCTTCTCCCTTTCTTTGGCAGTACCTCCCTGTTCAATAGACCGGCACTCACCAAGGTATCCACTAAGATCACTGACCCTATTGACATTAAAAACCCCTCAGAGATCAACTGGAGGTGGGGTGGGCACAAAGTCACACACTTAATAAGGGAGCTTGTGTCTCATGCAAAGAGAGCTTTCTGCCTCACAGCTGAACCAGAATAAGGCCATTTGATCATTATCCTAAATTCTGACCCACAATTGAAATCCTTAGCATTATTTAGTGATAATATACACCTTTATAAAACATCAAAATGCCCTGAAATACTAATTGGCATAAATTAATTAATAAGTCTTACCTGACAATTTCCAATTTGTGCTCTCTGTCCGATCCCAAAAAGTAAATTCAGATTCAAGAAAAGTTGCGCAGATGCATATTGTCCATTTCAAGGTTGCAGATGGGCCGTCATCCTTTTCCTCTTTTCTTAATGGGACCGGCATCCTTCTGTTGTATTTATAAGCAGAGTTGGGATGTGGGAGGACTATCAGTGTTAGGCACCTAAAGGTAGCGGAAAGGAATTACATCAGTGGCCCACCAGCATTCATCCCTCCTAGTTATGTAAAAAAGCATTTGTATCTATTTGTCAGTAACAGTGTGTGTGTTGCGAGTGGGTTTGTAAAAGAAAGGGAGGTGTGGGGGGGTTGATAAAATATTCTGTATTCCATCAAAAGTGGACCATGTTTGTATCCGTGTCCGAGTGCGTGCTTGTGTATGTACATGTTGACTGGTTCAGGTCCGATTGAACACTCTAGACAGAACAATATGATCTGTGCACGACGTGACCTTATCGTGTCAGTACAGAATGTCTAGATATGGCCAGATTTTTTCCTCAGAACATGAGCCAGCTCCTTAATACAGGAGTAAGCATGAATTGACTCAGATCTGTATGAAATGAGATGGGTGCTTGGTAATGATAATTTTTAGCATCAAGATCATTTTTAAAAACGTGTAAGGTGTTGGAGTAGATATAATTGTTAAAGTCTGCTGATACTTGCTTCCATGGTGAAACCTCTGTGCTCATTTCACAGAGTTTAGTTTTACTTTTGGTAGATGCTTTTATCTAAAGTGACTTGCGGTGCATTTATGGTACACATTTTTTGTCAGTATGTGTGTTCCCACAACCCACAACCTTTGAATTACTAACACAATGGTCTACCAATTGTTTTACAGTAACAGTGTCGAGCTTAACAGTCTGCGGTTTGTTTAATGTAACTTGGTGATGATGTAAGTCAAGGGTGGGGTTTGTGTGTGTATTTTACTGAGAGTTTTAAAGTGTTTGATTATAAGGAGTTACTTATTTCTGATCTCAGTACATTTGTTCTACACATTAAGATTTGTTCTTAAAATTGTCTATTTAAACCTTTAAATGCCACATTTATAAGGATTAACCATGTCACCGGCAAAACTCTGGAGTCAATTTACTCATGCGATTGAATCCCTAAAGGTAGCACATTTCTCATAAAAACAAACATATGAGGCAAAGTACGTTTTATGAAAAAAAGTAAAGTCTTTATTTCATTTTGCCTTTGCATAATAACAGCATTTAGTTAAAGTTTTTACTATTATTTTTTTTGCATAAAGGGATAGTTCACCCAAAAATAAAATTTATGTCATTTTCTCATCCTCATTTTGTTTTGTTCTTAAAGGATAGCACCACTTTTTTTCAATATTTATGTTCTTACCTCAACTTAGACAAATTTATACATACCTATCTTTTTTCAATGCGTGCACTTTTAATCTTTGTACAGTGCTTTGTGAATGTGTTAGGATTTAGCCAAGCCTCATTCATTCCTTAGGATCCAAACAAAATGTTTATTTTGTGCCACCATACTTACTCGTGTAACTATTCACGTAACAGTCATGAAATAGAGAAAACATGGAAGTGTTTGGTGGATTAAATTCATCCATGTTTGAATCCTAAGGAATGAATGGGCCTTGGCTAGATGCTAACACATTCATGAGGCGCTGTACAAAGATTAAAAGTGCATGCATTGAAAAAGTATCTATTAATTTATCAATAAGTTGAGGTATACGAACATAGTAAAATATTGAAAAACGGTGGTGTTTTCCTTTAACCTGTATGAATTCTTATTTTTTTTTTATGAACACATAAGAAGATATTTTTATAGATCATGGTAACTATTGAGTTCCATAGTAGGACAACAAATATTATAGAAGTATTGTGATAAATGATGAAGAAGATATTTTGATAACTGGTTAGCACCAGTGGCGGCCGATGACTTCTTTTTTCGAGGGAGCTCGATGCGAAGTTCGTCACAACATGTATGTAGCCCGTCATGTGTGTGGTTCCTTTTTTTCAGAATATGTGTTGTGCGCTTTGAGAGATCTTGTGTGCATCACGTGTCATGCCAGCTGCATATGCGTCTAAAGGGTTTATGATAAAAGAGTCGCTCGGGTTTGCCAGATACTCACATAATCTCATGCTTAATCAGAGTTTAGTGTTAAGGGAGTGTTTTGTGTGTATTTTGTGAATGTGAGCGTCTCTTTTATCATAAACGTTTTTGACGCGTGTGCAGCAGGCACTTATTTTGACAAAACACGTGATGCCCAAAGGATCTCTCGACAAGCAGAACACATATTTTGAAAAAGAGAACCACACACATGACACTTCGAACACTTTTTTTTTAATTAGCGCCCCTCGGATGAGCAGTCACGATTCCATCGTATTTGTTTTACAGAAGTCAATGGTTACAATCAGCTGTGTGCTTTCCATCATTTATCAAAATATCTTCTTTTGTGTTCATCAGGAATTTCATACAGGTTTAGAACAACATGAGGATGAGAAATGTTTTATTTATATATAGTTTTTTTTTATTTATATATAATATAGAATTTATAAAAATATAAATAAAGGTATACACACATGTAAATGTTTCTTAAATACATACATGAATGTTTGTGTATTTATATATACATAATAATTACACAGAGCACAAACTCACATGTTATGTAAAAAATTACTTTTTTTTGTATAATCTATTCTAGATTAATCTACGCCCAGTCCTAATTTTTTACAGTATACACTAAAGTACTGTAGTGTTTACTGTAGTTAACTGTAATATAATTCCTAGATACGGCAGTGTTTTTGAACTAAACCATAGTAAATATTAAAGTACTACACTATTTACTACAGTTTATCAGTTGGTTCAACAGAATAACATACAGTATTAGTACAATGTGTAAGAATTACTATAATATGCTGGTTTACTATACTAAAGTATACTACAGTATTTTTCATGAGAGATAATAAATTGTATCCATTATTCTCCACACACAAGCACGCACGCACACTCAAACACACGTTGATTTTAACACAACATTTGTCGTCCAGCATGAACTTATTATTGTTGTTTAATGTTTTTGGCTAACAGGATATTCAACTCTATTCTACTTTTATTTTATTAAACTCTCTTGCTGTCGTTATCAGATGACTGACGTTAGGCTGTCATCTGACGTCACTTATGTGACATCAAAGAAAGATATAACGCAAATTATGCAATTTTATGTTGTGGTGGCTCATCGTAAAATAGTTTTGTACTTTTTCCTTCCATACAGTCATGCTCGCTAGGTAGGTGTAAGTCAAGAACAATGTGAATATGTATAAAACATAGACATCGCAAGCTGCTAAACAAACATGCCTTTACAACCGAGTCCCACCTGAGTGAACCTTGACCAAAGATAAAAGACTTCCTGGCAATTTTAACGCATACAGAAGTTACCACACCATAAAACGCGAGTAGAAGTAGAACGCGACGCGAGAGCATTCATGACGCGTCGCGCTGCGTGACGCTTTTGTGGTCCTAAACTTAATCACAATTGCATGGACAAGTGCTAACGCGGTCATAAATTGTAGTCGTTTTGTTGAAGTGAAAAACGTTGTATTTAAGCTTTATATGCAAGATTTATCTCGATTGGTGTTTACCTTTCTGGCTTTTACTCGACAGTCGGGTTGTGTGTTAAAACACAGGGGGGCGTCCTATCTAGACAGCATTTTGGGCATATAGACTTGTTCCTAAGCTCGCATGACTCTCAAACGGTGCTCGAAAATGCCTATGCTGCCTAAATTGCTGTCTAGGTAGGCGGCTCAGGGTTTGAGGCGCTGCCCACATCTCAGTTCCGCAATGTGAAGATTTATATGTGTAAGTATGTGAGCAGTTTCTGTCATTATTGGCGATATGGATCTTAAAAGCGAGCTGCTGAAGTCCATCTGGTACGCGTTTACATCTCTGGAAGTGGAGCAGTGTGGAAAAGTGTCCAAATCTCAACTTAAGGTCAGATCATTTGTATACAGGTCACGACTTGAATTATGTTATTAGAAGTTTTCTCGGATACAGATATTGTAACAGTTTCTTTGATGGTCTTTCATTTTATTTTATACACTGAAACTGTGTCCATTTTATTGTGTTATGTGTCACATTTGTTCTGAGAGATAAACTGAATGTTACTAAGGAACAATGTTGTTACAATATTAGTCACCTCAATACAAATCATTCATTTCGAAATTAATTTTTAATCATGCAGTCATAAATTATCTGAGATCTGTTTGCCTGTGCCAGTTGTTTATTAGGTACTGATGGGGGGATGTAATGGTTTAAAGTTAAATACCAGAGGACGCAGTCGGCATGCAGAAATCTTTGACAGTCTTTCTCATGTATAAACTTGTCCCACATTGGCCCTTTGCTTAAATACCCATGCATACACAGACATGGGTCCAGACATGTTAGGAGTGATGAGAATATTTTGCTTTTCTCAGGGGTTACATGTTTTTTATAATCAGTGTGTAAATGGGGGGTTATAATTGCTAGTTTTGATTATTGGAGGGGTTTCCTCCCCCCAAATCCCTCCCGAAATTACACCCCTGCACCCTGCATTATTTAGGTCAGTCTAAATGCCCTTTGCATAACAAAAAACAAAGTCTTGTGATAGCATCAATAAACCAGCATTTAAACCCTGTTTATGATTGGATTAAAAGATGAGGATTAATTTATCACGTGGATGTGTCATGCATATGCTGTTGCCAAAATGCATCGGCTTTCATGAAAATGTTCACTACTTGATGTATGATAACTGGTAGCTTTAACATTTCTGACACAATATGCAACACTTTCTACTTTTACATAGCAAGTTTCACTATAGTTGCATGTTGTTTCAATACACTCTTAAAACGGTTAACACATACTGTGTCTAGTTAGCGGCAACACATTTAATGACACATAATTTGTTAAATAGCATAACAAAAATGTTGTAAAAATGAACACATCCTTTCTTACAGTGTAGTCCCTTAGTTAGTTTAGGAAATGTAAGTCGTTTTTGCAAACATACCTTACAAAAAACACTATTGGTGTGCATCTTGCGACAAAACAATGGCACCGATATATGTTAAAGGGACACTCCACATTTAAAAAAATATATATATACTCATTTTAAAGCTCCCATTGAGTTAAAAATTGGATTTTTACCGTTTTGGAATCTATTCAGCTGATCTCCGGGTCTGGCGCTACCACTTTTAGCATAGCTTAGCATAATCCATTGAATCTGATTAGACCATTAGCATCGCGCTCAAAATTAACCAAAAGGTTTCGATATTTTTCCTATTTAAAACTTGACTCTTCTGCATTGTGTACTAAGACCGACAGAAAAGTAAAAGTTGCGATTTTCTAGGCAGATATGGCTAGAAACTATACTTTCATTCTGGCGTATTAATCAAGGACTTTGCTGCCGTAACATGGTATGACGCAGCGCCCGAAAATAGTCCCCTGCTATTGAAAGTTAATAAGGGGACTATTTTCGGCTGCTGCGTAATATCCTCCTGCAGCCATGTTACAAAAAATATCGAACCTTTTTTTGTTATTTTTAGCGCAATGCTAATGGTCTAATTAGATTCAATGGATTATGCTAAGCTATGCTAAAAGTGGTACCGCCAGACCCGGAGATCAGCTGAATGGATTCCAAAAAGGTACCAATCAAATGTTTAACTCTAGGGGAGCTGGAAAATGGGCATATTTAAAAAAAAGTGTAGTGTCCCTTTAACTCTTTCACCGCCAGCGTTTTTAAAAAAAGTTGCCAGCCAGCGCCAGCGTTTTTCATGATTTTCACCAAAGTTTAATGCCTTCCAGAAAATGTTCTTCTTTAAATTTATAAAAATACAATATACCAAATGAAAGAACAGACCCTCTGCTTTCAAACAAAAAAAAACCGTTTCATCCTACCTTCAGTGGTTCTTTTGCAATCAGCTTTTGAATATGGGTAGGTTTCTGCAAAAACACCACATTTTAAGCAAAAAGCAGAGATAATTCCATTTTTGTGACGGACTTTTCATAGAGATCCCATTCAGAGCGATCTTTCAAACAGACACGGACATGCAGCCGCTTGCCATAGGGCAATACTTCCGGGTTTAAAAAGTTGCGGAAGGCCACCTGGTGGATAATAGCGGTATTGCGGAAAGACGGAAAATCTCGTCATTGGCGGGGAAGCCTTTTCTCTTAAATGACGAGATATCTCGTCAATGGCGGGGAAAGAGTTAAGATACCGAACAATATGTTTTTAAATAAAGGCAGCTCAAACATGCATTTTAGTCTGAGATTTGGACAAGCCCTGTCTGGGAAACCGCCCCATAGACTTACCTTGGAACCCTTACATTAACTTGGCCAGTTTATGAGCATTTTTCACATGACTAGCTAATAAAACAATAGCAATTACTGGAAGCTCCTGAGATACAGTATGACACAAATCATGTTCACTTGAATTAAATAACTAAACTAGAATTTAACGACAACTATAACCATTAACTAATCTCTAAGTGCTAAATGTTAATATGCTATCAGTTACTGTATTTTCTATACATACATTTTCAATATAACACAGCCTCCTTGTAGCTTATTGCATAAATGCATGTGTTTTTCTCCTGCAGGTTCTCTCACACAATCTCTATACAGCTCTGAATATTCCTCATGATCCTGTGGCATTGGAGGAGCACTTTAAAGACAATAACAATGGGCCGGTGTCCAGCCAGGGCTACATGCCTTACCTCAACCAATATATTGTGGCAAAGGTGCAAAACGTCTCCAGAATCGCTCACAAGAAACGAAAGCGATCCAAATTCAATTTCAGATCACTGAGCAATGTCTAAAATTTGGATGTTTTTTAGGCCACAGAGGGGACGTTTAACAAGGAAATCTTTGATGAGCTCTGCTGGACGATGACTTCAAAGAAAAACTGCAAACCTAGCAGTTATAAGGGCTTGTGTTCACAGAGAGACTGCTTCAAGCTATTCTGCTTGTTCAACCTGCTTTCTGAAGACCGCTACCCATTAGTCATCATTCAACCGGAGGTGAGTGACAGAAAACGAGAGAGAGGAACAGTTAAAAAATAACTAACTAAATTTATTGTACATATACATAGACTCTGGCCGACACTATATCCTGAGAAACCAAACAATATAGGTACTTTTAAACATATTAAAGCATTCAGAAGGTTTAATGTGGTTCATGTGTTAAAAACACATCACCTGGGTATAATCAAAACTACAACCCCTCAATGTATGTTTAAACCAAACCCCTAACACCACAAAACACTTGTTAACCTTTATTTAAATCAGATGTCTCTTTTGTATGAAAAGCTGCAAGAATCTTAGTTTATTATTTAAGTAGTGTTAGGGTAAAGCAATGATGTTGCTTTTTCACATGCAGTTGTCTTAAGGAAGGAAGTGACATGGCAATTGGAACGTTCCTAAGATAACATCTACCAAAGACAGTTTTTAATCAAGCAACCACATTTGGGGGGGATTTTGTAACATGCATTTTGCTTCTCTACTGTATGTATGTACTGTAATATGTTTATGTTCTCTCACCAACCAATCTTCACGCAATGCCGTTTTTTTTTCAACATAAAGCTATGAAAATTTTACCTTTGAAAATACATGAGATATTGTTTAAAATGTAAGCATCATCTTTGGAACTGTTATGATCAGTCATATCAAGTCATATCATACACTGTAAAAAAAATTAAACGTTTATTACAGCTTTGCAGCTTTTCTTCAGTGTTAATGACGAATATTTGAAAAAAGTGCTTGGATGCACAATAAAAATTTGGGGGGTTCATAAATCTGTCATTTTAAAAAAACTTGGTGGTCCTAAAAATATGCTGCTTTCTTTCATGCATCTTAAAATTTCCAATAACATGTGCTTTTCCTGAGATTCATCTGCGTGTTATAACAAAGCTTATTTTTGTATCCGATGTGCAAACTAAATTCAGTGTTTTTTAATGTAGTTGGAATACCTGCTGAAGAAAATCCTTTGTGCAATGAACCAAGAGTGGGATGGGACGTTACTAGATGACCTTCTGTCCCAGAATTCAGCTCTTCAGGACGGAATGTCTATATGGGAATTCCTGGAACATCTGAGTGCAGGCCGGCTTTTGCATGTTGAGAATAAAGAGGCTTTCAGTTTGGCTGTGGATGATGTTTTTATGGAGATGTATCACAACATCATCAAGAAGGTGATTATACTTTTTCATTCAGCAATACAAATGTATTTATTTCTGTATTGCTGTATCTATTAATCGATCTGTCTGTTGAATTGTGTGACCTTCACTTCCTGTATCGTCACAGAAACATTTTATGTCACTTTTTTTTAAGTTATGTGTTACTCAAGATCTCCCCACTTCACCTTATTTGCCTTGCCTTCCAGGGTTACCTGTTAAAGAAGGGGCATGTTCGCAGAAATTGGCAGGAGCGCTGGTTTGTTTTAAAACCTTGTAGCCTGACATATTATGTCAGTGAGGACCTGAAGGAAAAGAAAGGAGAGATTCCACTGGAGGAGGGCAGTGTTGTGGAGGTGCAGTAGATCTGCTTTGTCTTGACTACAGTCTGAAGTTAGATTCTGTGTCTCATAACACCAAGTTTTCTCATTTCTGTTATCAAATTCAGAATCTTCCTGATAAGGAAGGCCGGCGCTGTCTGTTCTGCGTAAAAACTGCATTGAGGACGTACGAGATGAGTGCTTCAAACTTAAAGCAAAGAGTAGACTGGATGCAGGGTGAGTGTACGATTAGTTCTTATTTAGTTGTTATTTACAAATGTATGAAAATAAGTATGACTTTTATTCCCATGTGAAACACAAAAGGTGTATATTTAAACAATATCATGGCAGGTGTTTTTCATATAGTGGTAGTGAATGACCTTAAATTACTTAAAGGTCACCTAATATGAAAAATTCACTTTTATATGTTGTTTGAACATTATTGGGCCTTATTTTAACGATCAATATCTAAATGGGCGTGTCCGAATCCACTTTTGCTAATTTAACGACGGGAAAAATGGTTTGTGCGCCGAGGGCATGGTCGAAAAAGGTAGGTCCTTTTTTTAATGAGTAATGGGAGTATTTTGGGCGTAACGTGCAATAAACCGATGAGAGTCTCAGCTCTCATCCCCTTTAAAAGCCAGTTGCGCTGGCGCTATGTCTAATACCTATTTAGATGACGGACTTTGTAAACTGAAAAACTCAGCGGAGGAAGAAGATCCCCAGTTTAAGATTAATGTTTATTAATAAATTAAAAATAATTTACAAGTATGTAAGAAAAGGTTTGTACTCTAAAAATACTTTATTTGTAACAAACAGGAGATAAAGAATTTTCAAACGGCTCTCCGCATGTTTCAGCACTTGGAAAGCGTCAGTTTTTTTTAAGCATTACTTAAAAAATGTTTCTTATCCCACCATATCCACAGGTACAGAGTCATCATATACAATAAATAGGTAGCATTTAAAAAACATTTAAAAACAGATGCATTTGTTTAAAGCAAAGCATTTATTTACTTACCAGGCTGCAGGTGAAGCAGCTCTTTCTGCCTTCTAATGTCTCATAATCGGTCCTCATTTATGTCCAAGAGACTCAATAATAATCTTTTACATTTCAATCCTTTAATCTTTCATATTTAAAAGCGTTTTTGTGCTGCTGCGCATTCATGTATGTGATAAGCAAACCCGCATTGTCGTCCCATTTATAGGCGCATATTACTAATGCGCTCTTTAAATAACAAAAAACATATTGCGCAATTGACTTTAGACCAGGTTTTTGTTGGTCAATGGCGTAGTCTATTTAAGTTGCCTCAAAATAGCAACGCGCCAACAATGCGCCTGAACACACCTTGTTTCAGACCAGAACGCCCATGAGTGCAAAAGGGGGCGCAAATGCATTTGCTATTTAAACAACGTGGCGCTAAACGTGAAAATGATAATTGCGCAAGGTGGAAACTAGCAAAAGACACTTGCGTCGCGCATTGCGCTGCATTGCGCCGGGTGTAAGAGAGAGCCCATTGTGTGTCGCATGTGTATGAACACAACCACCCTGCCCAAAAATCTACCCACTTTTTTATTTAAATCATAAACAAGCTGTTTTGGGACATGCGTTTTCTAAGCAGTGCAGGCCCCGCCCACAACCACCCAAAAACTACAGTTAGGTCATCATTTCTATTTTAAATCTTCTTTACATAATTCATTACTGTACATTCTTTATAAACAATGAAGGTAACTGTCTTATTAAAATCAGTGTATCTTTGCGGTATAAATAACAGTAAACGAGGAGGAAGGTAGCAGCTCATTAGCATTTAAAAAAAAAAAAAATTGGCAAAAAATTTGTCTTTTCAACATGGTGTAATTAATGACCTGTAGGATATTTGGACCTGAAACTTTACTTGCACATTCTGGGAACACCCAAGACTAATATTACATCTTATAATATTCATATTAGGTGACCTTTAAAAGCACTAAAAGTGGTCAAATCATTCTGAAAGTTTATATGAGAAACATTTTTTTTCCGCTTTTTGCGGGTAATGAGAAAAGTAGTATCTTATTGTAAAGTGTGACCAGATCCGTCTTTTGAAAATTCCCCTTTATTTATTCCTTTAAAGGCTGATGTCTTGGTCTGTTTTGCAGCTATACAGACGGTTTTCAGACTGAGAGCTGAAAGGAAGAGCTCTCTGCATTATGACCTGAAACTAAACAGACGCAAGCAGAGAGAGACCTTTCAAAGAAGCCAAAGCAACCAGAGCAGCAACAACGAACCAATTGCAGATGAGAAGCAACCCTCTGCCCCAGAACAGCAGGGGGAGACAGAGAGTTTGGATCAGCACATTGAAAGCATCATTCAAGTAAGTTAAAGGGGAACATGGCGAAGTGATTATGGCTGTGTTTGATGTTCAAAATTGCTTTTACTATTTATGCAAATATAGTTGGTATACTATGGACAGTGTGCGATTTGTCGCATACTAGAATGACCTAATACATTTGCAATGATATGCTATATGCAAAAGATCACACTGCGTGTGATATCCCACAATGCAATGCAATTGACTTTATTAGGGTATGATAAATGAACCAGAATAATATAAGCAGTATATATATAAGTATGGTAAGGAATATTAAATATTGATTTAAAATATTTTATTTGCTTATTTTTAATGAATGCAGACCATTAGCGAGCAAAACCCTTTTTTTCAGTTTGGAGATAAGACAAGAAGTTGAAATGTCACAAACACACTATTTGGTTTAATAATGTGGAAATATAATGTCATATATGTTATTTAAATACATTTTTATATTGAATTTTTGTGTAATACTAAACTGTACCTGTCAAAATTATTAGCTGCATCTAGGTTGCCGTGTGTTATTAGTTTTGAGTGGTTGTTATATTGGAATAATAAGAAACCTGGAAATGTCGTGACTGAACAATCAGAATCAAGCATTTCAACGGGCCGTGTAATAAGAAGTGTTAAGCATTTCATAATGTGTTAGTATTTGTGTTTTAAATTAGTTAGTAATATACAGTAAATACTTTACACTTAGTGGTTGTGCACACCAAAACTTTTAAACGCGTCTGAAAATGTATGAAGGATGCCAAATGCCAGCTGTTTTTTCATCTGAGTGACAGCTTTCTTCAGCCGAGGGCTTTCGTAACTGTAATACTTGAGCTGTGAGCCGGTTGGTTGCTGTGGTAATATCCCGCCCCTCCTCCACTGTGATTGGACAGCCTTTTGAGAACTGACATTGACGAGCGGAGCTTTTCACCCAAAGTTGAATATTTTCCAACTTTTAGCGGAAGAAAACCGCTAGCTGCTGGCTTTTTTGAAAAAGGCAGAACTTCCATTGGAAACAATTGAAAACATGCGCCAGCCGCGGGCGTAAAAGCTTTGGTGTGCACGCCCCCTTAGTATGTAAAAGAAGGATTCCAGTTCGAACATACCTTATGTTGTTATATTAAGGAGTGTAAGAATAAGAGCATGTGTGTTTGTTTGGCCAGAAACAGAGGGAGGTAGAGGCAAAACGTAAAGAGGAAGAAAAGCACGAACGAGAGCAACTGCAAGCAGTACAGAACGATCTGAGGAAACAACTAGAAGAAGCCAATGAGGTGAGCGACATGATCCCGTCATGCTATATCACCTGTTTACACTTCATCACATAAACTGATTCAATACACATCCATTCAACTATTTCAGATAAACCCTCCCCTAAATGGCACGCAAAAAAATTAAATTTTGATATTAGTCAATGTGGTGCTGTGATTCAACTTTATGCTGCTTGGTTTGAGTCAAGGCATATAACCCGTTATCAATTTTTGAAATCCCTATGAAGAAAATAACTAGGAAAATACTTTTAAAAAAGTGGGCGTCACCCATCATTAACTGTTGGTCATTCTGTAGGCCAGGGATAAAATGGCGGCTACCCTGACGGAGATGGAAAAGGAAGTCCAGCAGCAGAAGAAAAAGATCTCTGAGTTGGAGCTCACGCAACAAAAACTGGAAGAAGCACTGAACACACAGATTCATGCCCGGATGGAGGAAGACAAAGTCCGACATGAACTGGAGAGGTATAACCTGATTCCTTTCTTTTGCATTGGGACAGTAAATGCGGTCTGATTGCAGAGCTCAATTATACCTGCAGGCAACTCGCAGAAGAGCAAAAGAAACTTGCTGAGCTTTTACTACTTCAAGGACAGATGGTAACACCAGCCGTGAGGAGTCAGGAGGAGGTACCACCCCAGGACTCTGCTTCAACCTTAATACCACCTACCAATCAGCAACCAGAGGAGAGCAGTCGATGCGATGCAGGGGTGAGAGGCAATGAAGAAGTGGAGCAGGTGTGTGTTTTTACCATTGGTAATCAGTGGCGGCGTTTCACGAAAACCTAGGGTATGGCAAAATTTCATCGTACAAGAAGGCCATTCTCAAATAACGAATCTATTAAAACCACATATGTGTACATACTCCACCAACCTGTACAAAATTATACCAAGATTGCACGGATGTACACTTGCAGACAACAATACGGAAGCAATACAAAAGAAACCCCCCCCCCCCCGCTGACCACCGCCCTCTCTGGGCTACATCTCTTACAGGGATTCCCTGGCTCTGATGTTGGCCCTATCTGTGTTTGATGGTCAAAAATGATATCAAATCAGCAGTATTAGGTGTCATGATGAAACTATTACTTGGTTTCTTATTCATATTTAGTGTCTTTTGTGTTGTTATTGTTTTGGCGCGAGGTAAAAATTAATAAAACTATACTTATATAATGTTACTATAGCTGTCCCATTTAATCTTAACGCGATAAGAAGAACTCGATTATTATTATACTTTGTTCTTGTCAGTACTATATAAAACAGTTTTTTATAAGTGTCAGAGAGATGTTTTTTGCATGCTGCTTATAAATATATCAGTGGCGATATCTCATAACATGTTTTAATAGTCACGTCACGATAAAATAAATGATCAATGTCCACATTTAACAGCTGTGGTGCTTACCTGCAGTTCCACGGTGTTTTCGCTCCAGAAAAAATGATTGTTTAAATTCTTCTTTCCAAGTGTTAATCGTCCACACGATGTGACAAGACATTACTCTCATTAAGTTTAACGTAACATCCAAGAGCGCTGATCTTTGACGGAATAGTCGCTTCCGATTGGGATTCACAGACTGATTTATGAGCTAGTGAACTAATGAGACACACGGAGAGTGTTTAAAAACAGCGCGTCTGTGTTTGTCCGTGTGTGCGTGCAGTTTTTCCATTCAGAGATGAGCCTGTTTAAAGGACCTCCATTCACTAGGTGGCGGAATGATACGAAAGGTGAAGCGGTTACTGTGCCGTTATCAGTAGAATATCGCATAGCTCTTAGCCAATCAGATTCGAGAACCAGAAAGGACTGTTGTATAATATAATATACATAACTATATTTTCAGCGGTGTATGAAGACCTTAGAAAATGAACTGTATTGTTTTATGAGCCGTTTTTATCTACATTTATCCGGGTCACCTTACATGAAATTCGCCATTTTGCACCGCCATGTTTCCACAGTAGCTCTAAATGGACAAACTGCCATCTCAGGCGGCGACATGTTAGTCCTGTGGTGGCTACCGTAGCTTCTCTGTGTTTCGAAAGGGAGGGGTGAGCTATAGACTGAACCATTGGTTGCAATTCGCGATCTCAACTCTAGAGGTCGCTGAAATCTACACAGTGAACATTTAAAAGCGCATATTCATAAATGTGACACTGGACCACAAAACCAATCGTAAGCGTTGATTTTTTAAAATTGAGATTTATAGATAAACTGAAAGTTAAATAAATAAGCTTTCCATTGATGTATGCTTTGTTAGGATATGACATAACAAACGGAATACTGATAAAATCGCATTTAAAGTTCAAGTCCAATATGAAGTCTTTTTACCATATATTAGTAATGCCATAAAAGAAAAATCTGTCATTTTGATCCATGCAATGCATTTTTGCATTTTGACTTACGACAGATGTTCTGCACAATAAATGTTTATTTAGTTTCACCAATTTTCTGTTTGTCTTCCATTTACTGGAATTACATTTGTGTTATATTAGTGTCTTATCGACCAGTGTGCCACATTGCTTTTTTAATTATGCCCCATATCAGTCGACCACTACTATGTAAGTCATTGTATTTAAATAACAATTACCCATTTGTTGTTAAAGGCGCTACCTACCCATGACCCACCCACCACTTTTTCCCCAACACAACCCAACAACCAGCCAGCAGAGGAAAGCAGTCAACAAAGCACAGAGGTGAGAGACAAGAAAATAACCTTGGTATGAAAATATACAGAGGATAAGGATGTTTTGTCAGGCTGTTACGCTTGTGTAACATGTAAAGATTTCCCAGAGGTCCTTATAATGTATAATGTACATAAAATATTAATTTGAGAAATGATTATATAAAAGGACTAAAGGAAAATTTGCATTCTATGTAAAACACATAGGCACATGGTTGTGACATCATAACCCAATTTTGCAGGATGTTTTTTATTGGTGTGGGTGGACTTGCACAATCCTTCGGCACCACAATGTTCACTTTAAATACAGAGTCACATTCTCATAGTGGATCTTAGTCTCTTTTTTATCTGTTTTTACAAAGGAGCTGGGGACTCAATCTACTGCCACTCTGATACTGAAACAATGGAAAATACAGCTCAACCGTCTCATGAAACCTATCACACCAGGAGGTGAAACACCAACACAGTATCTTTATTCCATTTGATCACATTGTATCTACAAAATCATCAACATCATTTATGTTTATTCCTCTTTGGCTAACAGACAGAGTTGAGCATCTCCCAGTGAAGCCCACTTGTCCCAGGCAGGGTCAGGCGCTTACCAGCACAGAGTTCATCACTAAGGTTCAAACAGGCATCACTCAGGAAAAGGGAAATAGTTTTAACCCATCACAGCTCCAAGAAGAGGAAGGATAAGGTTTCTATATCTGCCCAGAGCTTATGGAAAGTGCCTATTTTGTACAGCTGGCTTTCTTTGTGTTTGATGTTGGCGTACACTGCAGTAGAGCCTTATTTGATATACTGTATGTACATGTGTATAGTCTTCTTTCCAGATACATTTATTTTTATTATATAATAAGTGTTATGCATAATATAAACATTAAGAATTGCTTTGGGAGACATTGTGCTGTTGATGCCAGCAAGCATAAGTCATGCACATTAATGCTTTACATGCTCTAAATAATGTATCTATTTGTATGCATCTACTGTATTTTTTATTGTGTGTAATTTTATGTGCAGTCAATAGAGGGGGCACTTGATCTGGCTGCAGTTTCACATTTCTTGGGTCAAAACTTACTGCATATGTGACCATTCGTAAACCAGTCATAAGTGCCACGGGTATATTTGTAGCAATATGCAACAATAGATTGTATGGGTCAAATGTATAAAAAATTAAATGCCAAAAATCATTAGGATTTTAAGTAAAGATCATGTTTTATAAAGATATTTTGTAAATGTCCTACTGTAAATATATCAAAAATGTATTGATTATTAGGAATATGTGTTGCTGATAGCTTTTTCTTTTTTTTGCACCCTCAAAACGTTGTTTCTCAACCAAATATTGTCCTATCCTAAAAAACTATACATCAGTGGATGGAAATCTCATTTATACAGCTTACAGATGATGTATAAATCTCAATTTTAATAAAAACTACCCTTATGACTGGTTTTGTGGTCCAGGGTTGCGTATATATTACTGTATTATTATTTTTTAAGTGTTGTGATTCCTAACCCTGTGTATATCACAGGTGTCCAGGGAATTTGAAAACATCCAATCAAATGTTTTTTTTTTTTTTGCTAAAATGTTTTGACTTGCATTGACTAATGTAAGAAGCAGAAAAAGTGATACCCCATTTTAATGCTAATAAGTGAAAATAATCATACAGTTTATTTTTAGATCAGTGGAGACCGACCAGCTAGAAAGCACAGTTCAGTTTGTGGTTTTGAGGCTTCTATTCAAAATGAATAATGATTCGCTCTGTTAGTTTTGGGTGGTAATCAACAGACTGACTGTAAATGATATTTTTAAAGAAAAGTTGTGGCAGTGATTTTCCAGATACAAATCTTTTCTCCTTATGGTTTGGAGTTTTTCTACCTGCGTGTCTAGAGATTCAAGTTTGTGAGGAAGTGCATTGTCGGGTCCAGACATCAAATACGATCGAATGTGATACATAATCCCTTATATTACTATTTATCTAATAACATATACGTGCATAATTTTCCAGCATATTGCAATTTAATCTGCATGTGAAAGCCTTAATATCTTTAATATTGACTGAGTACGGCCATGAAATCAATGAGATATATAATAAATAGATTATAAGACTTTACCCTGGATTTCACAGACAGTCACATATTATATGTATCATTTACAGTTTAAAAAAAAACAAAAATGAAGTGGCTGAACTGAACGTCGGTCCATATTAGACAAGCATCACTCCCCATCATATATTATTTAGACTTTCAAAAACTAGAAAAAAACCAATTTCAGGGACTTCTTTAATAAGAGCCATTGTTAGGTTGTGACATTTTATAGGTTATGAAAAAGTAAGTTAATATAGGAATAATAACATGTTTATAATAGTGTGTAAACACTCTTGCTTGTTTCATGACTGTCTATGGAGAATAAAATGTTACATTAGAAATGTTTTTTTATTATGTTGTGATCGGGCTGAATGGCTTTGTATATATAATGCTTACATACCTGTTTGTGCCATTATGTGAACACAATTTCCCATTCAACACTCCATTGTCTCATCCATAGCCTTAGATATGATGGCGGGATAATATATGCTCTCAAGGTTGTCAGTGTGAAAGCAGTACATTTCCATACTCAGTTGCTTCCCATGAGAAATTGTTTAATGAGAACCATATTAGAGAAACACATTTATACTTTTTTCGAACATTTAAGTGCCGTGCAGAAGCGATCATTGATTTAGCACTTATTTATGCACTTAATCTGGTCAAGGACACCAGATATATTTGGAGCGGAAAGGGGAGTATTTTCAGTTGGTCTTGTAAGCCATGAAGTACACTAGATGCTTTCATTTGGCTTCTGTGTCTCATGATCAATGACTGTTTTTAGGGTTTAGTATAGCAGCACGGCCCCATTTATGTATTAACAGTGGGTCCACCCTTAGCCCGAGGATATATGTCTGATACGAAACCACCTGTAATTATGTTCTGCATGCACAACCAACTTCCTTTAGTGCATTTCCTAGGCCAGAAGAAACACGAGATGAACCACAAAATGGAAAGCCAGCGACCCAAAATACTCATGCATTTATAAGGATTCAAAGGGGAACTCGGGCCTTTTGTTGTTTCAGCTGGAACACTTGTCCCCACAGCTTGCTTGTTTATGAAAAAATTGCAACGATTGATGTTGAAGTCCTTTGAACGTTTGATTCAGATGAATGGGTGTCAGATGGCCTGGTTTATAATGGTTCGGATGATCTCATTCTTCAACAAGGACATCAGGTTACATCATGTAATGTTTAAGCATTATCACAAACATTTGGTCTGTCCTTTCAAGATCTGATTCAGTCAGTGTAACCTTAACAGAGTGTCTTTGAGGAGAAAAAAATAACCACCCTTATTTATTGGTATTACTTTAGATCCAGGCCACAAATGCCTCAGTGAATATTTCATTATATATATATACAGTAACAAAGTGAATTTAACAAAGCAATATGTATTACTGTAACCAGTAACTGTTACCGGTTTATTATAATAATAATAATATTTGTATGATTTTATGTTTGTATTATACAAACAGCACAGCTTTAATTTTTATAATGCTAACTTATATTGAAAACCAGCCATAATGTTAGAGATTTTTTTCATTGGAATTCCAATAAAATTTAAAGAACATGAGCATCGATCACATGAAATAATTTATTGTTGTTACACCACTGCAAATAATATTTTGAAGTTAGAATTATGATTTATATTTAAATATGCTTTTACATATAGGGGCTTTTATTTTGAAATCCCGTGTTGTTGATTACCGGAAGTCTGTTGAGTTGCGCGCGTGTGTTGACAGCGTACTGCGGTGAGATGATGCAGAGCATAAACCCCGCGTTGACTGAAATATCCCGAGAAAAACTAACAAACACGCATCTCACAACTTTACAGGATTGGACAAAAGCTTTGCGGGATGACGCGTTCAGGTACGAAAAACTTTTTAAGTTTATAGTAAATAAAAGTGGCGCTGTCGTGTGATACTGTTTATGCGAGGCACGTGTGAAGATGACAGGAGGGTGTGTGTGTGTTTAAAACGCATTAATGCTCTTGCTGAAGTGATATGCGGTTGCTTATTGACAACCATTTGTCTTATAGTAAACAAACATAAAACCATTCACCATAACACTTTACATTAGTTGTTCTTTTTTATTCATATTCACGCTGGTTTTTAATGCAGTACTTGCATGTGAACTGATGTTTTGAAGCATCCTGACAGAATGTGCGTGCACTACCATAACAATTCTTCTAACTTAAAATGGATTTTGATTTGTTACAGAGCTAGTGTCCATGAAGATGTTATTAAAAATCTCTATGCAGTGCTTTCAAGACTGTCCGTGGAGATTCAGAGCTTGAATGATGTTGTAGATCCACAGGAGGAAAGTCTGTCACTCCTCCTTAAGCTCACCACAGAGTGTTTCAGAGCACAAAGAAATGCCTGTGTGCAGTGCACTCCAATTCAGTGCACACTAAGGTAGTATACACTATTACCACATACATAAAAACATACAATAAGTATTCCATTATGAACATTTCTTTCAAAATTTACTCACCCTCATGCTATCCCTGATGTGTTTGACTATTGCTGTTATCTTCCAACATGGTGAAGGTGGAAAAAGCACATACATTCATCATTACATCCATCAAATGCATGTATGTATATACAGTTGTGGACAAAAATAGTGGGCCCTTTGGTAAATAATACGAGCAAAAAAAGCAGTGAAAATAAATCTGCATCGGCAGAACCTTGATTTTGTGCTCGGTGACCCATTTTTTTGTTGATTTTTGATGTTTCTTTTGAACCAATGTCTTGATTAAAGTTTTTACCACGACCCATTATACGAGTTCTAGCAGAGCAAGAGTCATGTTTTGACTTTTCTATCTGTTGGTATTTGATATAATCCATGAAGCCATGTATCTGAATAAGATGTCCAGGACATCTGGTATAAAATAAGGTTCAAAACAATGGAGGTTCGGGCTGGCGGTACATTTAACTGTAGACATGAAACACTTTTTAATCCCTGTGTGCACCAAAGCCATTTTGTGTTCTTGTTGAAAAAAAATGTTTCATGTTTCATATGGCCGCAGAACTCAGTCCTGTTTAAAGTTCCAGTATGGGATATGAATATACTGGAGTTTGTTTTCGCATGAGAGCAGAGGATTTGTTAAACTGTCTCCCAAACAACTTGTGGTGATGAGGTAGTGTTTTCCTTTATTCCTTATTTTAAGCTTTCTGACCTCAAGATTCAACTGATTTCTGAAGTTCTCATCTGTGATCCTTGCAGAGTCTTTGGCCACTCAAATGATTCTCCTTGCTGAGCATTAAGATAATACACATCCTCTTTTAGGCAGATTTGCAACATCTCCATTCGATTAAATCATCTTCATTATTGCCCTGGTTGTGGAAATAGATGTTTCTATGGTTTAAAGTGCCCATATTATGACTGCTTTTCCACAAGTTAAATAGGTGTATGAGTTCCATAAAACATGTTTCAAAAGTTGTTTGCTCGAAATAGCTTGTAGGAAAAGATTCTTACCCATCTCTAGTAGCCTCTGTTTCAGTGCCTTTTTTTAGATTGTGCCATTTTGAGGTGGTCATTACATATTTGGCCACGCCCCACTACTAACGTCATGTGCGCATGCGCAATGGTAACGCGGTTTATGTATTGCCAAAAGACAAATCAAGCAAAAAAGTATCACTAATAAGTACATTCCAGGAGAAGAAACTTATGACACATAATGATTCCAGAGTAAATTGTGATGTAGCAGTCTCAACAATACACTCGTTTTGCCCTGGACAACGCTAACATAGTCCCGTTATAAAACATTTTCAAACGCATTATTTTCACAAGTTACAGAAATTTTGTCCTGGCGGGGGATGTATACTGGGTGGGGACAGCATGCTAATTGCTAGAAGCTAGCGAGAGGTCCACCCAATCTAAGGAAAGTAATAGAGACTCTGGGGTACGTTAGGCTCCTCGGAAAAGCCAGTTTGGAAAGGCCTTGATTATTTTGGCAAAACACTTTTAGTTTGGCAAAACACTATTACTTAGTTCATGTAGAATTGTAAAATAAAGCAGTTTAATATATTTTTTTAACTTTCAAAAAGTATGGTATCTGGTCACTGGCTTTGCAGGAGAAACCATGCTGCAAACTAACTAGCATAGCAGTTAGCCACAACGTCGCTCTCAATGGCAAATGACTGCTAAAACACACACACAAAATTTCACCCACTCGACGTGCACAAATTTGTGTGCGGGATGACATCAGTTTTTTAACGCTGCTAACAATATCTATAAAACGTTAGCCTACTGTCTACAAACATTAATAATATTAACATTACAATACATCGTTTAAAAGGTATAACTTACGGGTTTAACATCAGTGTATGGTCTCTGTTTTGAGATACAGATGCTTTAGCATCATAAATGGAGAATTTTGTGACAGAAGTCCAGATGACAACATGCAAAATATAAACGTGACTTCTTACCTTTGTGTAGATATAACGATCGCGAATCAAATCCAGTCTGTTTCAGATGTGTGAATGATCCGTCAAATAAAATACATCCAATGACCATTTTTTGTCCATATATATATATTCTGTTGTTTACATTAGATTTTGCATGAACGTCTTGTAATAGAATATAATAAGCCTACAATCTGAGGACTATTTACGTCGTAACACTGTATATCAGGTTACACTTTAGGTTCCGGTAAACACATAAACACGCATTAAAACTTATAGTATAGTGTAACAGCCTACATAATATCAAAATAGCGCTGTTATTTCCATGAGACATGAAAACGGTATATAGAGGATATCAGCGAAGTGACTGCTCTCTAGTTACCTGGAGGGTGGAGACCTGGGTAGTGGGGTGTTGGGTGGGAAAATTCAAATGGAATGTTACGACAAGGCTAGTTACGTCACAACGGAGCTGATTTTGAAACTGTGCAATCTGAGACTCAAGGCAGAGGACATTCAGAAACCTGTATCTCACTCAAAACAGCATGGATGGATTTTTGTCCAAGTTTGTATGCGTGTGGAAGCACCAGAAACACAAAAGAACACCCCAAAACCCAGAAAAAAATCAGTTTTTCATAATATGGGCACTTTAATACCACATTATATTTTGTGTAGCACAACAATCTTTTGCTGCACATCAGAACTACAGTCTTTGGTTTTATCCACTATGGTGAACGGTTAAGGGGATTTGGGCGTTGTCCTGTGAAACTGGAAGTAATGACTGGGCAACATCATGTTTCTAGTCACCTTGGTGTGCTGAGAAAATTTTAATATCAATGTTAATATACTTCACAGATACAGTACTGTGCAAAAGTCTTAGGCCATAATGCCAGAATTAGATTTGTTGTTTTTGCAATGTTATTGTGATCATATATAATTGTTTCTCAATCTCTTTAATAGAATACATCCAGAAAATACAGGAAATGTGTATATAGTATTAAAAACTTTATAAAAAAAAAAGTAAACTGATGTGTCAAGTTTTTAGGTTAAACTCCCCTTCCCCTTGAGCAATAGCAGGAAACTGCAGGATCTCTTAAAACTAAATAAAATTAAATCCTAATTTCTAATTTGAAAGAAATTAGTCTTTATACTTCATATCATAACATTTTTGGGGGTGGGGGCAATAATTGTATCCAGTTTGTATTTTTATTGTGTTGTTTTACTTAAATGAAACATTACGAAATTATGAATTCTTTGTGGTGTTTTATTTTTTATACATTTAATAAATTTTTTATAAACGCTTAAAATGAGAAACATTATGGATTTATTTTCACAGCTTTTTTTACTCATTTTTACCAAAGGCGCTAATACTTTTGTCCACAAATGTATTTGAAGAGTTTAAAAAATAATAAAAATCTTGTTTTTTGATTGTGCATTCCAACAATTAATATAAATCAAACTGCAGTTGGTTTGTTTTGATTTAAAGCCTCTTAAATAAAAATACAGCTGAGTAGCACAATAAAATGCAAAAGGCTTTATGCCCAGCTGCACTACTTCCTGAACTTCAGCCAGCTCCTTGTTTCCTGTCTTCCATTATTGGACAAACTGATTAATCCAGGTGTGCCTAACCTCAGTAGTCACAACAACAATAATCAGACACGCCTGGATTAATCAGTTTGTCCTTAGAACTGTAACCAAACCTGAATGACCAAAAAGATTGACAGAATGTTTCTAATTGGTTACAAAATTTTTTGTCAAATTTTAAATATTTACAGAATCCTCTAATGTGTGAATTCTCAGGACACTTGTAGCAGCGATCTCTTTCATAAAAGGAAGGTTTTATGTGTGGTGGTCCAAAAAATCTTAAGTTATCTTTTTTTGTCTTTACAGAGATCAAGGATCTATCAAGTTGTCTTTTGAGATTTTGTGTAAACTCATTAAGCTTTCATCAGGAGGGTCAAATAACGTTTATGATGGTGAGTTCCAGAAGTTTCTGTTGACGGGCACAGGTCCATTAGAGGAATATTCATGTCATATAAATCAGTGCGCTGCTTTCTGCATTGGCAGCGATCCGATGCGGTATTCAGTTTCTTGGTAACATCGCTGTTGGAAACCAGCTCTGTAAAGATGACATCTGGAAGCTCGGTTTTCCGCACATCTTTTGGTGAGCGAATTTATGGTCAGATGACCACAAGTGCATTTTTCATTGTGTCAGTCAAAAATCTCTTCACTTTTTCCTCATTGTGATACTACAAAAGCTATCGCTTTCTTAAGTATTTCCTCTCTCCTAAAAGGAACCTGTTGGACCTCCCAGATGAGAAAGTTGTCTCGTACACATGCATGGTGCTTCACACTTGCCTCGATGAACACAAGACAGAACAGCTCGCTCAAGATGCCCAGCAGCTTAAAGTGTCTCGGAAGATCATGGATTTGTGCAGGAGTTTGCCTGATGTGGACTGGACGTAAGTCGGTTTTGAAAAAGGGATCAAGATCTCTGTTTTGGACCAAATGTGCAGTTGGGCTTAGGAGTGTAATTTGCTGACATGCCACAATGAAAGTCATAAAAGTGAGGACATTGGACAGTGTGACGTCAATCAGGAGATTTTCCCTTTGTAATGCTTGTGGGATTTTGGATCAATGAGTTTTTTAAGTGGGTGGGGATAGCCAGAGAAATAAAATGGTTATCTGTAAGAAGTCAGAGCTTTATTCATTTAGTTGCTTCCAATGAAACACAGTTTAATGGAGAATATGTCATTAATGTCTTTTGTTTTAATCCAAATGAGTCTCAAACAGATTTCATGTCTTACAGGGTCCTGATTGCCACACAACATTTCCTCAAGTCATCACAGCTCATTATCAAGATGTACACTGAAATGACCAATGAAGAAAGGTAAAATAACCAAAGTGATCAGAGGCCCTATTGACTTCCATAGTATCCTTTTTTTCTATTATGGAAGTCAATGGGGCTTTAGATCTCAAAATATCTTCCTTTGTGGTCATCAGAACAAAGACATTTATACAGGTTTGTAAAAACATGAGAGTGAGTACATGATGACAGAATGTTCATTTTTGGGTGAACTTTCCCTTTAAAGCTCGGTTGCAAATCCTACCCGAAACAGCATTTTAAGGCATCACAGGTGAACTTTTAATATGAATGATGTTACCCAAAGAAATGAACCCTAAGCACTTACAAGACTTTATTTTGACCAGATTTTTAAAGAGCAGTACTTTGTTGCCTATAAGCAATTTGATAAAGTACTAATAAGCATTAAATTATATATTTATAAGTTGATTTGAAGTTGAATTAAATGTTTAAATTTTTTAAGTTTTTGTTTATTTGAGCATCAAGTTATTAGCATATCTTTAGCAATCTCGACTTGTTCGTCTAGCCTGTCAGTCATAATTGGAATCAGTTGGAGTCTGACCACAAAAATCTACAAGATTTATGCAGAGCTAAAATGCTAAAACTCTTGAGATATTGTCTGGTTGCATTTTGGTTAGGATCCAGACTTAGAATGTAAATAATAAACCTTAGACAAGTAGACAGCTAGCTACGATTTGTAACATAACAGCACTTTACATGTCTTTGATAGTACAACGTTGACACACAAAAATTCCTTTCACAGTTGCGTTCAAAGGTTTACATGGAAAATTCTGAAAGTTTTGGAAAAATTATGGTTTGTTTTTAATTTAGTCCTGCCTTAAACAAGTTTATTCACATCTAGACTCTATACACAACTGTTTAAATGGATAAAAATATTCAATGATGCTCAAGAAGTCACGATTCATGATTATTCTGTCTTCTGGGAAACATGCATGTATTTTTTATAGCTTCTGTAGGACATTACTAAATGAAAAAATAAGATATTTTTAATAAAATAACAATTAGTCACCTTGTCTAAAAGTTTACATACACCTGACTTTTGGTATGGTATATGTATGGTATTGCCTTCTTGAGCATCACTGAATGTTTGTCTGTATTGTAAGAGTTGCCAATGAGTGTCTTGATTGTCCTCAATGTGAAAAGATTAATCTTGGCATCATGCAGTCAATGGTGAACAAGGTTCAGATATGCAAAAGATGATTAAAAGCAAAGATTCTGAAGGACCTGGAGGATTTTTCTGAAGATCAGTGAACAGTTTAATGGCTCAAGACATCCAAGAAACCCATAAACAACTATCACAAAACATAAAAACTGTCATTGATTGGCTAAGTTACATCATGCAGTATTAAGAATCAGGTGAAGGTAAACTTTTAGTCTGGGTTATTTTTAGAAATTCTGTTAACATTTCGCAAACGTTCTGTAAACATTTCTTTTGTGAAATATCTTGTCTGGGGCAGGACTAAATAAAAAACAAACATTATTTTTCAAAATTTTCCCAAAATTCACAAACTTTCCCAATATTCCTGAATGTTTACCAAACTTTTTCCAAAATTTTAAGCAGTTTCCAGATTCTTCAAGGTGTATGTAAATTTTTGATATGGATTATTTTTTAGAAATTCTGTTAACATTTTGCAAACTTTCTGTAAACATTTCTTATGTGGAATAACTTGTCCAGGGCAGGACTAAATAAAACAAAACTTAATTTTCAACATTTTCCCACATTTTTTACCAAAATTCCCAAACTTTCCCAATATTCTTAAACATTTCCCAAACTTTTTTCGAAAATGTTCAGCATTTTCCAAATTCTGCAATGTGTATGTAAACTTTTGATTTGGGTTATTTTTTAGAAATTCTGTATGATTCTGTGTCACAAACACTTCTTATGCGAAATATCTTGTCTGGGGCAGGACTAAATAAAAACAAAGCTTAATTTTCAAAATTTTTCCAAAATTCACAAACTTTCCCAATATTCCTGAAAGTTTACCAAACTTTTTCCAAAATTTAAAGCAGTTTCCAGATTCTTCAAGGTGTATGTAAACCTTTGATCTGGGTAATTTTTAGAAATTCTGTTAACATTTTGCAAACTTTCTGTAAACATTTCTAATGTGAAGTAACTTGTCCAGGGCAGGATTCAATAAAAACAAACCTTTGTTTTCAAAATTTCCCCACATTTTTCACCAAAATTCCCAAACTTTCCCAATATTCTCAAAAGTTTCCCAAACTTTTTCGAAAATGTTCAGCATTTTCCAAATTCTGAAAGGTGTATGTAAACTTTTGATCTGGGTTATTTTTTAGAAATTCTGTATGATTCTGTGTCACAAACATTTCTTATGCGAAATATCTTGTCTGGGGCAGGACTAAATAAAAACAAAGCTTAATTTTCAAAATTTTCCCAAAATTCACAAACTTTACCAATATTGCTGAAAGTTTACCAAACTTTTTCCAAAAATTTTAAGCAGTTTCCAGATTCTTCAAGGTGTATATAAACTTTTGATCTGGGTTATTTTTAGAAGTTCTATTATTATTCTGTGAACATTTCTTATATGATATAATAGGGCAGGACTAAATTAATTAATTGTATTAATTAAATATATAAACAAACAATATATTAAATGAAAGAACTGACCCTCCGCTTTCAAACAAACAAACAAAAAGTTTCTTCCTACCTTCATCACTTCTCTTTTTATCACCTCTAAAATATGGGTAGGTTTCTTCAAAAACACCAAATTTTGAGCAAAAAGCTGTGATTATTCCATTTTTGTGAAGGACATTTGATAGAGGTCAGATGCAGAGCGATCCTCAAAACTTAGACGGACATACAGCTGTTTGCCCAAGGGCGATACTTCCAAGTTTTATAAGTTGTGAAAGTTCGCCACCTGGTGGATAATAGCGGCATTGCAGATTGACGAGATAACTCGTCAGTGGCTGGGAAAGAGTTAAAAGCAAACCGTAGTTTTTAAAGTTTTACCTAAAGATTTCCAACATTTTCTGCATTTTCTAGATTCTGCAAGGTATATGTAAACTTTTGATTGCGACTGTAGCTAATTCAGATATATTAATAGAGATTTTTTGTGTGTTTGATTTTTATGAACAGGCTTACACTATTGGAGCTGATGTTAGCACATCTTGATGTGGGTGAGGAGGAGAAAGACTCTTTAATTCCTCTGAGTCTAGCTGAGTTCCTGGCCTCCTGCTTTACTGATCACTGTAAAGCTGTTCTTAGTCTGACCTCTGAATCTTCAGCCGATGACCAGGTTTGATTTGCAATATCCGTATGATACCTCTTTTATAAAGAGGACATGCTGACCACCTAACATTTGTTTGGCATTTTAAGGCTGCCATGGTCGTGAGCAGACTCTTGGACATCCTTTGTGAGATGACCTCGGACCAGAAAAAGTTCATGGCTTTACAGGATCGCTCTGACCTTTTGAGCTCAACAGTCGGTAAATGTAGTATATTGGAGTATAATGCTTTTGCTTTTATTGGAGGTGAAAATCTTAATGTGTTCTTAATGTGAATACACAAAAGCCGCGGGAAACCATCAAGCCTTTGCCACGACTTCGAGATGCAAAATATTTGTTTTGGTACAAATGCATGCTCACTCTGTAAAAATCCAACTCATCATCCCTCATACTCCATTTTGCAGACGATTAACCAAACCAAAAAATTTATCACAGGCCCCTATAGCGTTCCCATTTAAGACACAAAGCAGCCGTTCCAATGGGGCGCTGTGTGAAACTGACACCCCAACAGGTCACAGCTCACTGCATAGAGACACCATCATCTACATTCTTTAAAAACTTTTCTGTCATCTCCCATCGTGATGTCACACCTTAAACATGGTTGTAATGCAATCTGTAAATTCATGTGTTTTCTCTCTTACCACCAGATCTCTTAAAAGAGGTCCATATACTGGGCAAAACAAGTAAAAATGTGTTCACCGCAGCACACGATTTCTCCTTGACGAGGACAGAGGGCGCCGGCACCAACACCAACCCTTACCTCAGTTTCAAATCTCATCTCATTCGACTCATCGGGAATCTCTGTCATGGCCACAGTCTCAACCAGGACAAGGTAGTGCATGCGAAAATGCGCACATAAAATGAAGGGCTTAGCATAATTGTGCCTTGGGGAAAAAAATCTCCAATAAAATAGTTGATTGATCGGTAAGTGACACTAAAATAGTCAGTATGTTTGCCAAGGGAAGGAAGTATTTAGTGAATTCCTTGGAATGCCTTGGAAATTTTCCCTTCAGTGATTTAATGTGAAGGAATTTTTGGCAATGAATGATGAAACGGACACCATAGAGTTTGCAGCCAGCTCTAAATATCAACCGATCGGCAGATGGCACAAACCACCAGTAGTGCTAAACGCATTAACAAGTCTGTGGTTTAGAGTCCTGCTTGCTTGTCTGTCAATCCAGCCCTGGGTTTTTTGTTTGTGCGAGCTGCCTCCTTGAAAACTAATCAGGGGATTAACAGTGGTCTGAATGTCATGCTTGTATCATCTCATTTCTTGCCCGAATCTTTGTTCCCCTTTAATGAATTCCCTTGTAAGCAACCTCCTGCGATGGAGGGATTTTCAGCCTTTCAGGTTGGTCCCTTCAATCAGCGGAGAAGAGAATCCAGTAGCAGGTTTCTTAAATAGGGTCAAGGCATGCAACTGAGAGGTCAAAAACAATAGCCAGTCTCCCACAGCCTACAGTCTCACTTTTTATAGGCTGTTTCCAAAACTTTTCTCAAACATGGGCAGATGTCTTTAAAGTCAGCATGTTTTATGTGGGACTTTTAGAAGGATCTCTTGACAGAAATGCAATATAATATATTTATAACTATATTATCAGTGGTGTATAAAGACCTTACATGATGAACTGTATTGTAGGGATGTTCATATCAGTTAATTTTCCCGACCGACAACCGCAGCTTATGAACCGAACATTAACCATTAACTTATAAGATTTTAACATTAAGTTGTCATTGAGTAAAAATACAGTTGACGGTTGTCTGTGACCTAGTAAAAACAAAACATTTCATTTGAACGTGCAAACAGCAGCGACAGATCAACAACAGGACCAGGATCATACATTATCAGATATTCACGTAACATTACCTTATCAAAGAGCACGCGATCAGTCCAGAGGAGTAATATCCAAAAAGGGCAGAGTGTCTCTTTTCATCTACCACAGTGGTCATTTCTAAAGCAGGACGCTCTTCAAAAAGTTTTGCTTTTGCGTCGTCTTTCTCCGTTTGTGCAAAAAGAGAGATGTTTATGGTCAGAGGCCATCAGTGAAGGTCTGTACGGATGTGTGCGAGACGGAGACGGACCGCATCATCTTGCGCGGACACACGCGCATCTCCATTCAGCTTTCAAACACCCACACAAATTATTTCTCATACAAATTATTTCTGTATCAGACCGTCAGGGCAGCAATCATTTGTGTCGACTCATTTACAGGACATTCCCAAATTAAAGATAGAAAAGTGACGAAATGTCTGTCGGCTCATGACGACTCGCACCGTGCGGTAACATATATTTTTTTCTTTTAACTGATAATGTTAATCGTTCATAAATTCTTACCTTCGGTTAACGGTTAACGGTCAATGTTAACATCCCTACTGTATTGTTTTTATTAAAGGGGGGGTTTAATGGTATTTCAAGCATTCTGACTTATTAACACAGTTATAGAGTTGTTTCCTCATGCTAAACGTAGGCAAAGTGTCAAAAATGCAGTTGGGCGTGTTTCAGAGTATTTCTGTGCCGAATGCACTTCGCCAGGGTTCGTACAAGTTTCGGCTAATTTTTTTCGATTACGGTTCTAACTGACGTTTCAGGGGTTTTCGATACGTATCACTTCTTTATATGGGCTTCCGCCGGAAAACTTCCCCCGGAAAACCCCGCCCAGCCGTCAGTCAGTGGGAGACGCTAGAGCTTGCTAACAACTTATCACGCCACTCAGCTTTGTTTAATTTCAAAAGTCAACAATGGCACAACAAGAAGTGTGTTTTTGGATGTAAGGAGAAGACATCCAGCCTTATGGAAACAATGGATATATTTTATTATCCGGATTAGCAGCGGAGTTTTGCGTGTGTGTTTGATGCGGTGGGTTTTCATGACGAGTTACACGTGGTAAGTAAGACTTCTGTCTTATGTTGGAAATAGGCGCGTGTATATTATATAAATGACACGAACATGTAGTGAATCATAAGTTAAAACAGTGTTGTATAGTGTTGCATGACTCGTACTCGCTCCTCCCGTGTTATAACTCCTCCTTCTTCATTTTTTCGTACGTTATCGTAAAGATTCGGTAAAGCTAATCTTTCTTTTATAAATCTGATTAAACTAAAGACTCTTCAGAGATATAAAGGATGTCATACTACTCCATAGGTACTTCAGATTAATATCAGAAATGCAGAAACAGCGTGTGTTACGTGAGCTTTAACTTAGAATGAGGCGTTTTTATTTACATACACTGCAGGTCTCCTTATGTTGAAGTCGCGTCATGTTTCTACAGTAGCCCTAAACGGACAAACTGTTCTACAGAGCGCATTTCGTCCCTATGTTGTCTCACACAACAATGTGTTTGTCCTGTGGTGGCTACCGTAGCGACACGCACTCGCTTGATGGGCTTTCCTGGGTAGTATCTAAAAGCGGTATCAAAAGTCACTTCAAGTTACAAGAACAATGATTTTGGATTTTAAAGTATTTATTTCTGGATAAAAGTAACAAAATATATGAGATAAAATGGCAAACTTTCCAGATATATACAGAAATACGCATTTTCCACCATCTTGATTTATTTTCTTCGACTCGAGCCACTGACCTACGTCACGCTGCTTCTTCACTCCGATGGCAGTCGCGTTGTCGCATCGCTCCGCATTTGCATAAAATAGCCTTCTTGTCTATTTTGGCCCAACCTCCTTGCTTGGCACAGCGTCGAGCTCTGTCTCTTGTAGCTAATGTGACTGTAGGGTCAGTGCCCTTCAAAATTGAGGTTAGTTGCAATTTTCAATCTCACCACTAGATGCCGCTAAAAACCTCACACTGGACCTTTAAGTTGGTCGGTAGTTCGTGCAACCAAAAAGTTTGAGAACCACTGTGCTTTAGCAATAACATTAGTATTTTATTTTAGGAGGCAACATTTTAAATCGCCTTTGCTTAGGAGCATCAACATGCACTACAATTCCCTGCATTTTAAAAGCTGCCAGTAGTCTTGTGCATATCAAGAAACTTCATGCATCTGGCCAAAGTGTGCAGTTACATAAGTTTCCCGTTTTTAGTTATATTGCTAGAATGCCTTTTTCAATCAAACTGCATGCTCAAAACTGTCAGTACTCTAAATTGTGGCATGTGTCTCCTTTTTAATATAGTGCTTTAGTACTTAACCAACAGGATTAATGGCTAACCGACACATACTTGGGAAAATGCATAGTTAGAGGCTGTATGTGACAAAAACCAGTGCAAACCTATGACTGATCCAAACCAAAGCTTAACCGCATGGACATGGCTCAATGGAAAGAAATAGTTTTTTTTTTTTGACCAAATTGTCCAGTATATGATTTCTTTCCCTATTTGCTTTGTTTCTCATAATGTTTCTCCATATGTCTCCTATAGGTTCGAGAACTGGATGGTATCGCGCTTATTCTGGACAACTGTAGCATTGATAGCAACAACCCTTGTATCCTTGGCCCGCAGTGCTTTTGCGGCATTCATAATTACCGCTTTCTGGTACCGGCACGAAATGCAAATATATTGCTGTTTAAAGTGAGAATAGCATTGTAATATCATCCATTACTAATCGAGGGTTTACCGCACTTTTGATGTTTATATTATTGGTGGCTTATTCAGAATTGAAAACTCATTATTAGAGCAAAACCAACATCTCGCTGAGGGATTTCATGTCCGCCCACTTAATAAGGCCATGGCCAAATGAAAGACGTCCCATGCTGAGCGAAGGGTCCTCTGGGATGACTCGAGATCATTTTCTAACCCTGAGCTATCGGTCTTATTGTGTAAAATATTTAGTTGTAATCGTTTATAAAACTAAATGTAGGGATCGCTCAAATGAGTAATTATGTGGTTCATTTTATAAATGTATAACAAAGCGTGATTGAAATACTGGGTGGGAAATTACCACTTCAATGAAATCGAGTGACATTTCGTATTTTTACAGTGTTGTGCATCCTGCCAAGTCAATTCCATGTGAAATGGTTCATTGATAATGCGACGTTCTGATATTTCAACTATGTTGCCAAAGTGCCCTTAATTGATGCTGGAACTGTTTACCCTTGATTTAATTTCCCCCCCCCATTCTCTAGCTAGCACTGCCGGTCTGTATTAGAGGGGGGGGGGGGTGTTGCCAGTTTTTCTTTCACCAGCGGATGAGCCACTAAGCTGAGCTTGTGTCCATCCAGACGTTGCTTCCTGACGGGTTCAAGGGGCTTTGGTGATCACATGGGAAATATGTTGTCATGTATTTGAGTCACAAAATTAGCACTTAGCAGTGGGTGCATGGGACGTATCGCATGAATTACAGCTCAAATTCTATGGGGTCTTAAAGGGACACTCCACTTTTTTTTGAAAATATGATCATTTTCCAGCTCCCCTAGAGTTAAACAATTGATTTTTATCGTTTTGGAATCCATTCAGCTGATCTCTGGGTCTGGCGGTACCACTTTTAGCATAGCTTAGCACAATCCATTGAATCGGATTAGACCATTAGCATCGCGCTCAAAACTAACCAAAGAGTTTAGAATTTTTTCTATTTAAAACTTGACTCTTCTGTAATTACATCGTGTATTTAGACCAGCAGAAAATTAAAAGTTGTGATCTTCTAGGCACATATGGCTAAGAACTATACTCTCATTCTGGCGTAATAATCAAGGACTTTGCTGCCGTAACATGGCTGCAGGAGGCGCAATGATATTACGCACTGCCCGAAAATAGTCCCGTGTTATTGAAGGTTACCAAAGGGACTATTTTCGAGTGCTGCATAGTATCATTGCGCCTCCTGAAGCCATGTTATGGCAGCAAAGTCCTTGATTATTACGCTAGAATGAGAGTATAGTTCCTGTGATGACAGCTTTTTTATTTTTGGGTGAACTATCCCTTTAAGGGGAAGTAAGGGTTTCTCAAAGTGGTCCCCTAATTTGCTATATATTAAAATGTGCTGTATTATTACAAAAAAGGGGGCATGTAATGATTGTGACATCATACAACAAATTGTCATGACCCACAAAACTGGTAAGCATGAAGAAATATTTCAATTCCACAATAATGGTAAGCCTAAACTATTAATCGCATACAAAATAAAAGTTTGTATTTCCGTAATTTATGTGTGTACTGTGTGTAAGTATTATGTCTATATAAATAAACACATACATGTATATATTTAAGAAAAATATTATTTTTTAATGTGTGTGTGTATATATACATTTGTTTTATTCATATATAAAATATTTTATAAATATATTTATATATAAACATGTACATTTTCCTTAAACATATACATGAATGTATGTGTATTTATATATGCATAATAATCACACACACATATATTATGCAAACACAAACGTTTATTTTCTGTGCGATTAATCGCGATAAATTGTTTGACAGCCCTAATTAAAAGTCGAGAAACAATGTTTTGAGTTGACAGCCCCACTTTGAATGTCACATTTGACTTTTCCTCAACATTCACTCCAGTCATAAGCCAATGGGCCGTGTTTGCCATCCGGAACATTCTGGAAAATAACCCAGAGAATCAGAAGCTGATTCAAGGCCTTCGAAGCCAAGGTGTGGCAGATGACACAATACTCAGAGAGATGGGCTTCAGAGTGGAGGAAAGGGATGGCAGTCTTCTACTCAGGCCTTTAAAGAAAGACCCATAGTTCCCCATCCCCGCGCTCCTCTTTGCTGTGTTATATATGCTACGGAGATGGCTTAAAAACACTCACAGAACAACACCGGGGTCATTTTAATTATCCAATCATTGGTTGGGAGCACAAGGGGCTGGTGTGAGCTTTTGTGTTGGTCCACGCCAAGAGGAGCTTATCTTAGAAGGAACCATGCTGATATCTGTGATGCATTTAGGGGTCTTTGATTGCAGCCCCCCATGTGGGATTCAAATCCAATGAAACAAGCAGAACCATGTCTTCCTGGCTTTTCACACACTAAAGAGACTGGTGACCAACAGGGAGTAAAGGTTAATCCCTAATTCAAACCATGCGCCCTCTGGATCTGTGCATGTAAAGTTCGCCTCTCATACCCACGAGACTTCGCTTTAAATATCCTCGAATCCCCGAAATGCAAATCCCGTCATCATTTACTCATCCACAAAGCCTGTATGGTGTAACAGGACAATGTTAGTTCTTGGTCACCATACTCTTTCATTGCATGAATCATATGATCATAACATCACACGGTTTTGGAACAACATACTTTAAGCAAAGCATCTTGGTAAGTGGCGATTACAGTGGTTTGGATGCCTTTGCTTCCTGTTCGACCTAATCTACACAGGAAACTCTCAAAGGCTGAGCAGACACCAGTCATCATTTTTTTTCTCTCATTCCCATACCTCTCGATTTCGTACCCATCTAGTTCGGTTTGTCGCAAGTGAATCAGACCAGAAGTATTAGCTTGCAGAATCACACATCGGCCCATCCCTTCCTGGAATGAGCTGAGTGGTCCGCACCCCTTCCATTAATGCCCCTCTTTGGAGGCCTCCGCTTTCCCCGCCACACCCTGTTTTCTCTGCCTCATATTTTTTAATGACAAAATGTTTGCATGAAACAATCGAGGTTGACTTTACTCACAATCCGTTGTATAGTGTGGGAGCTTACACGGTTCCGGTACCCAGCAGTTCAGACGGCTAACAAAACAGGTCCCATTTACTTCTGCTCTGATGGCTGCCTGCAATGCTTTTCACACACAGGAAAAAGACCAGAGGGGCAGAGAGCATATACGGTGTCCCAATAAATGAGCCAGGTCAAGCCTATTCAAATTTAGGCAGGAGTAGGCTCTGGAGATTTCAATATATATAAAAAAAATATTTAGGAGAGATCAATTGTTGACGTACCTTTGATATCCATGCACCTGTACATGTTTAATTGAACGCATATGCTGTTGTTATTAAATGCGATGTTGTAATAAGATGCATGTAAATGTTACGAACTGTTTGATTCATTTATTTCGGTAGTGATTTGCAAGGAAGTACAAATACAAATCCTACGAAAAGATGAGTTTGAATCTTGACGAGTGAATTGTGGTCTGCTTAGGAAAGAATCATTAAACGCAACGTAAATTTTATAATTAAATGCTTAAAAGACGACGCGATTGATGAGATAAATTGTATGAATAATAATAATAACTCTGTTCTTTTTTGAATATACTTGACATAAAGTGCCATATTTTCTAAATAAAAAAATATACTTTTACAAATTTTCCAGCCATATAAACACTTTAGATAAAAAATGTATAGCTCTAATCGATTCAGACCTCTGCTCTACGGTTGGGTAAAGTGGAATATAACTAGACGAGGAGATCTCGTGCATGCCGGATCAGTAATGTGGAGTTCCACGATTCCGGAATTCGTGGGAATGCAATGTGCACTTGAAAGGTGATTGGTCACATTGGATTTCTACGAGGTACTTAAAAGTTCTTTCACTTTCTGTCCCACACACATTTAGACACAACAAATCTACAAGACAAAACAACACAGCATACCATACCATGCAAAACAAAGATTTTGGCCCCATAAAACTAGTATGGTAGTAGCTGCAGCATTGACCAAATTCGTTTTTTCTTGATTTACTGTAAATTTTCTGTTTTGGGTAAAAAATAAAGAAGCACTTGCATACGCAATGTACCGTAGCGTATCGTTTAAAGTCAAATTTTGGAAGTAACATTATCAGTAGCAATGGCATTATACGTCGTAAAGAGAGACCGTCACACCTCTGTGTACCATACAGAGGACTTTTACAGTACAGTTGTTAGCATTTTTCTCCATAGAGAAGGAAAAGTTTGTTCTTTTCAGTGTTCAAACAAATACAGTGTGACTGAACATTTATAAGCTTTCCAGCATTTCCAGAGTTAAAGCACGTCTTTCCTCTTGAACTCCCATAGGGGCTCATAAATTTTTAGTCAGTACCCTCAATAGCGGCCTTCCTTAAGTATTCGAGAATCTGAGAACTATAAAGTCCGTGCGCTGCATTTGTAGCGTCCGCATATATGCATGAAATCATATAATACAACCCAGACTGCGGTCAGTGCATTTTCCTCTGAAGTTCCGGCATCTTCTGCACGCATAGAGACTGCCTGATGTGCAAAGTGAAGCCGTGTAGAAATGCGACCCTGTAGATCAACACTTCCATTTTCTTGCCATTTCCATCGACGACTCGTCCTTGTCTTGCTCATTTACAGGTGAAAACCTCTGTGTTTTCGCTGCAGGTGTTGCATTTGACGAAGCAGCACCACTGGAATTTGCAGTTGCATTGCCACACCCGCGTGTACTGGTGGGTGTCGTGGCCACGGCCGCAGCACATCAGGTTGCAGCCATCCGCGTGAGGGGACGTATGGTTACAGAGGCGTCCCCGAGTTCCTGGGCTTCCCGTCGCAGCGTCCTCTTCGCAGTAGTTGGGCGAGCGCTCCAAATACACCAAGTCCGTGTCCGTGGGCTTTATGTATCCGCGAGACTGCTTTAGCCGCAGGAAAGAGGGCTGTCGAAAACGCGTGGCTCGCACGGCCTCCACCTCCACAGCGGCGGCGTAGCGCTCCTTCAGCACGTAGCCGATCTCCCGAAATTTCGGCAGAGTTGTCCAGCAGGTCTTTGTGGTGCATGAGCCGGAAACACCGTGGCATTTACATTCCAGCTTCATGCTTTCTTCTAGAACCTGCAGAAAAGGAAAGAACCTGGTGTTACTAAAAAAGCGCATTTTGCACATAGTTGGTTTTTCGTTACAATTGAAACTTATACTGTTCTTACGCAACGTTCGCCAATATTTCCAGATGGAAAATCTGTGAACTTTAAAATTGAGATTGACATGGAAAAGTCAAAGAGTATAAAAATGGTCAGTAGCTGTCACTGGGGCTGTACCCTTTTGAAAGGTCCTAATATGTATAATTTAGGTACAGATATGTGTACATTTGGTACCAGTGTGTACCTCTGAGGTACCAATACATACATTTGAGGTACTAATATGCACTCTTTGTTAACAATATAGACCTTTGAGGTAACAATATGCGCTCCTTGGTACCAACATGTACCTCTGAGGTACCATATATACATTTGAGGTACTAATATGCGCTCTTTGGTACCAATATAGACATTTGAGGTACTAATATGTGCTCTTTGGTACCAACATGTACCTGTGAGGTACCAATATATACATACTTTTGAGATACTAATATGCACTCTTTGATACCAATATGTACCTCTGAGGTACCAATATATACATTTGAGGTACTAATATGCGCTCTTTGGTACCAACATGTACCTGTGAGGTACCAATATATACATACTTTTGAGATACTAATATGCGCTCTTTGGTACCCACATGTACCTCTGAGGTACCAATATATGCATTTGATTTACTAACATGTGCTCTTTGGTACCAACATGTACCTGTGAGGTACCAATATATACATACTTTTGAGATACTAATATGCGCTCTTTGGTACCAACATGTACCTCTGAGGTACCAATATATACATTTGAGGTACTTATATGCGCTCCTTGGTACCAACATGACCTTTGAGGTACCAATATATACATACTTTTGAGATACTAATATGTACTCTTTGATACCAATATGTACCTCTGAGGTACCAATAAATACATTTGAGGTACTAATATGCGCTCTTTGGTACCTTTATGTAACTCTGAGGTACCAATATATACATTTGATTTACTAACATGCGCTCTTTGGTACCAATATAGACATTTGAGGTACTAATATGTGCTCTTTGGTACCAACATGTACCTGTGAGGTACCAATATATACATACTTTTGAGATACTAATATGCGCTCTTTGGTACCAACATGTACCTCTGAGGTACCAATATATACATTTGAGATACTAATATGCGCTCTTTGGTACCAACATGTACCTCCTAGGTACCAATATATGCATTTGATTTACTAACATGTGCTCTTTGGTACCAACATGTACCTGTGAGGTACCAATATATACATACTTTTGAGATACTAATATGCGCTCTTTGGTACCAACATGTAACTCTGAGGTACCAATATATACATACTCTTGAGATACTAATATGCGCTCTTTGGTACCAACATGTACCTCTGAGGTACCAATATATGCATTTGATTTACTAACATGTGCTCTTTGTTACCAATATAGACATTTGAGGTACTAATATGGGCTCTTTATTGCCAATATGTACCTCTGAGGTATCAATATATACATTTGAGGTACTAATATGCACTCTTTGGTACCAACATGTACCTCTGAGGTACCAATTTATACATTTGATTTACTAACATGCGCTCTTAGGTACCATTATAGACATTTAAGGTACTAATATGCGCTCTTTGGTACCAACATGTACCTCTGAGGTACCAATATATGCATTTGATTTACTAACATGTGCTCTTTGGTACCAATATAGACATTTGAGGTACTAATATGGGCTCTTTATTGCCAATATGTACCTCTGAGGTATCAATATATACATTTGAGGTACTAATATGCACTCTTTGGTACCAACATGTACCTCTGAGGTACCAATTTATACATTTGATTTACTAACATGCGCTCTTTGGTACCATTATAGACATTTGAGGTACTAATATGCACTCTTTGGTACCAACATGTACCTCTGAGGTACCAATATATACATTTGATTTACTAACATGCACTCTTTGGTACCAATATAGACATTTGAGGTACTAATATGCACTCTTTTGTACCAGTATGTACATTTGAGGTACTAATATGCACTCTTTGGTACCAACATGTACCTCTGAGGTACCAATATATACATTTGAGGTACTAATATGCGCTCTTTGGTACCAATATGTACCTCTGAGGTACCAATATATACATTTGAGATACTAATATGCGCTCTTTGGTACCAATATATACATTTGAGATACTAATATGCGCTCTTTGGTACCAATATATACATTTGAGGTACTAATATGCGCTCTTTGGTACCAATATATACATTTGAGATACTAATATGCGCTCTTTGGTACCAATATGTAACTCTGAGGTACCAATATATACATTTGATTTACTAACATGCGCTCTTTGGTACCAATATAGACATTTGAGGTACTAATATGCACTCTTTGGTACCAGTATGTACATTTGAGGTACTAATATGCACTCTTTGGTACCAACATGTACCTCTGAGGTACCAATATATACATTTGAGGTACTAATATGCGCTCTTTGGTACCAATATGTACCTCTGAGGTACCAATATATACATTTGAGGTACTAACATGCGCTCTTTGGTACCAATATATACATTTGAGATACTAATATGCGCTCTTTGGTACCAATATGTAACTCTGAGGTACCAATATATACATTTGATTTACTAACATGCGCTCTTTGGTACCAATATAGACATTTGAGGTACTAATATGTGCTCCTTGGTACCAACATGTACCTGTGAGGTACCAATATATACATACTTTTGAGGTACAAATATGCGCTCTTTGGAACCAATATGTACCTCTGAGGTATCAATATATACATTTGAGGTACTAATATGCGCTCTTTGGTACCAATATGTACCTCTGAGGTACCAATATATAAATTTGAGGTACTATTATGAACTCTTTAGTGCTAAAGGTTTACTTTTTTTAGGGACCAGGTAGTTAAAATATCTATATAAATGATAGAAATTTTACTATATGTTTTTCAGTATAAAGTTTTTAATTTACTAATACTTGCTCTCTTTGCTAACTCTTAAATATATTTATTTAATTGAAGAGTAATGGAAATTCATTGCCCTGTGTGGCTGCCAACCCTGATGTGCACATTTAAATGACCTATAAATCTATGATATTCAGGACTTGCATTTTATTTTACTAAAACTTGAAAACACAAAAATTTGACTTTACATGTAACAATTTATTTTGGCTGTTATTTCTGTATTTAATATGCTCTATCCGCTTTGTATTTCTTGTCAGTACCCCAGAGAGCTACTCTATAAGAGATGTCTTCATCAGTGGCCTCGAATTCTGTGGTTGTGAATTCATGTAGCTGATGTGCAAGGGAAATACTTGACATTTTAGCCTGACTCTTTTCAGCTATTTGAACCAAAACCCATTATTCAATGCGTCCTGAGAGCTGTCGCAATACGTAATGCCAGATATCTGTCAAAACCGAGAGGAAAAAATATGTTGTAGCCAAATCGTACCCTGTAATTTTCTCTACCTTCCGAAGGGCCACATCAAAGACCGAGAGAAATGTCCGTAACTCTCAAGTACCCATTTGTGTATATGGTTACACTCGAGTTAAAAGCAGTTTTCTATTTGGCCGTTTGATGTGTTACTGATACGTTCAACAGACAGATGTACTTGATAGTTGACTTTTACCCATTTACTCCAGTGTTAATATTACCCTTTAATGAGAGGGATTTGAGATTCAAATTGTAAGTAGTAATATGCCAAAGTTATAAAGTCTTCAAAGTCTTGGTATTAAATCAGTGAATAACACAGTTCATGGCCAGTGTGAACGAAATCACATAGTGACGATCATTTCATTTACATGTAGGGATGTAAACTCCAGGCATAACTCTACATTTGACTGGATAACATGAGTTAGGCCTGTACAGTAAGTTTGATTATATCATGAGATTAGCTATTATATACTGTATTTAAAGTTAATGCTTACTAAATTAATGAATAACTGACTTTGTATTTACCGATCACATTACATATGTAGGGTGGGGTTTGGTGAGAAGACAGAAGTTCACTTACAGCACCTCTGTGCCTATTATAATAAATAATTTTTAGCTGCTTAAATTTATACCTTTCTACCAGCCTCATTGTTGTGCAGGTTCATCAATCTTCTTGCATTTTTTTTAATCTCTCGGGCATCCACAAAGCGCCTGGAGAACTCCATTCCGTATTTAACGTCCGCTGAACAGCCGCCCCATTTCCAGCCTTCTTCCTGGTCATGATAGCCCTGCTTTTCTCTGTCGCAGCCACAGTGGCTCATGTTGCCCTGACTGCAGGCTGCTGTCACAGCATGGGCGACACCAGCAGCGGTGATGGCGTAGGTAAACGCAGCCTCCTTGCTGCCTAGGGAGAAAAGACGAGATTGGTAATGTTAAAATGATTTCAAGTCATTGACAACACAAAGTTGTCATTAGATGTTTACATTGTGGCTATATAGCCCTACACCCATACATACCAGACTTGTTCAAGTCTCCCTGTAGTCAAGAATTTTTTTTCTGTGAGAATCATAATAGCATATGTAAAAGTTTAACATGTCATGGTTATTTCTTCATGCTTTAAAACGTCTTGAATGTAACTCTACACCCTTGCCTCATGTAGTATTATATGTGGATCTATGAATATGTAAATTAGTCCCCGCCTCTACTCTATTGCACAGTTCAGATTGTATATATGAATATGCTAACTTGTACCTGCCTCCGCTCTGTCGGCCCACCTCGGACCATAGATATATATGTCAATAGATGCTACAATGAGCAATTTCAGACACATAAATGCTAAATTCGGTTTCAAACAATGCATATGTGAACAATGTGTTTGCAGCATTAATCTTTAAGCGCTGATGTTAAGCAGCACAGAAACAGAGCTTAAGTCGTTTTAGCTCTGAGTCTAAGCAGCATCTATACATAATATTTACAACTCGATTTACATGTTCAACTTTTTTGATTGGTTACGCGTTTGTGACTTTGAAAACCAAGGCGATTTTAAAGTGGACATTTCACAAGATTTTAAATAAATCTTTGATGTCTTCAGAGTACGTATGTGAAGTTTAAGCTCAAAATATCATATAGATGATTTATAATAGCATGTTAAAATTGCCACTTTATAGGTGTGAGCAAAAATGTGCCATTTTGGGTGTGTCCTTTTAAATGCAAATGAGTTGATCTCTGCACTAAATGGCAGTATTGTGGTTGGATCATACAGATTAAGGGGTGGTATTATCCCCTTCTGACATCACAGGGGGAGCCAAATTTCAATTACCTATTTTTTCCACATGCTTGTAGAGAATGGTTTACCAAAACTAAGTTACTGGGTTGATCTTTTTCACATTTTCTAGGTTGATAGAAGCACTTGGGACCCAATTATACCACTTAAACATGATTTTCATTATATGTCCCCTTTAAATGGCGGAATGAGACCGTCCAATTTTATGGAGAAAATACTCCGCAATTGTGTTAAATAATGAATTTGCACATCTTAAAACATATTAAAAACAGCACATAGAAATATACACAACAATAAAAACCTGATTTTCCCCACAGTGGGACTTTTTTAACTGTCATTTTCCATTTAACCCCAAGAACTTGAATAGGATTTCTTACAGGATTTTTTGAATAGCGATGAAGCTACACTGTAAAAAGGTAAAACTCCAGGAGGAAGCAGTCGTGATCTACGGAAAAATATAAGGAGACTAAACTGACCCCTGCTGGTGGACCTTTATAGAAAGACCACTGAGGTTAGTATGAATGGACGAATTGCCACAAAGATCTCTCTATACTCTTTACTGTTGTCTATGGAGACAAAACCGTTAATGCATTATTAAATACCAAATTACTTTTTTTGTTTTAAGTCCCTAAACCTTTTGGTTGCACGGCAAAACTTTTTAAGTACCATGTTTTTAAATAACCAATCAGGTGTTCATAATTTAGAATTTTGCAACTGCATTTTTGTATATACTGACTTGCATTAACTCTATGAACAGGAAATATAAAATTGCTGGTTTCTTAAATAAGCTATTAACTTTTGTCAAGATACTATGCTGACAGTCCATACTGGCAAAGCATTAATGCGCAGAATCTTGAAAAAAACAACTGCGGTCTGTACTCAAAGCTAACATTGTGGTCGAAACACTGATTATCTGGTTATACTAAGCTTGGAAATTTCCCTTATCCGGCTAAGATCTAGTCTTTATACTACTGGACACGTAATGCATGTCTGGATTTATTGATGAGCTTTCCCTACCATTTATCCCCATGGATTTTGTGGGCATACTCGGTGCCTTTTTAGTAAAGTCCAAAATGGCTATAAAATAACATTTTATCCTGAAATGACCATCCAGGCATGTTCACGGAATCTGAGAAATCCAGAGAACCTTAAGATTTATTTTTCCATTTGTTGCAAAGTAGTTAGGAATACCGTTCTAGCTATAGCTCAATGGATGTCTGCATATGAGAAGGTGCAACTCACAATGTCTTGCTACGATTACCAGTTATAGTTGTCTAATCATGATGTTCAGACCAGTGCTAAGACACCATTCGCCCAACAGAACACGAGAGCAGTTCACACACACTATAATCCAATAAAATGCACCTTCTTTAGCTTTCCTAAGAAATAGGAGCATGTTGTGTTGATTCAACAGCCCCAAAAGAGTGATTGTTACCAGGACCATTGGATTAAACACAGCCCTGCGATGCACTCCGACCGAAACAAAATATTTCTGACTGAAAGGCAATTTATATGGAATACTATATATTAAAGCCATATTACTGCGTGTTTTCCCATTTGAGGTCCATACAAGATCAGCAAATGTCTGAATGTTTTTCTGAAAGACATTTTTCAAAGTAATTACAATGGCAGAAAGAACTCAAAGACAGGGCTGTGTTACTCAATGCAACTGCATACGCTGTTAACCTTTATCGTTTCTTATTTTACAGGACTAATCCATTCGCACCCAAACTCTGTTCAACACTCACAACCAAAACACCAAAGCACAGCTCGTCGGGCTGAACCTACTGACCTACTCTCAGCTCTTGCCCAAAGACCGTCCTCTCTCCAAGGGCAGAGCAGTTCCATCGCCCGTAGCGAAACTGATACTGGCACTCGTTGATGCCCAACTGAGCGCCCTCCCCGATGATGATGATGGCATCTGGGCGGCTTTGACAGATGGCACGTTGTCGGGGAGCCAGACCGGGAATCTTGTTGCAGATGATGTTCGCACCCAAAGCCACCACTGAAGACAAAGCCCTTTGGAGGAGACCAGACACACTGACATCAGATGTACCAGCAGATGTAGATCAGGTATACAGGAAGCACAAAACATTTGCAGTTTTTAAATCTAAGAGCTCAGAACCTATGTAGTGCCTGTAAATGTTTTGTATGGAAATTGCCAAACTTCTCTCATGCTAAAAAGAAAATGTAAGTATCTAAACAGAACAACACACATCTTATAAAGCTTCTACGTGCAAGCATAGACCTGAACTTGATCTAAAAGGGATGTGGGTCCTCTGCAGTGTCTAAACAGATTAGCAAATCAAACATGCTATTTTACAGTTAAATACAATGTGATCAGAGGATATTTGGCCCTATTTAAAATGAAACCACACATAAAATACGGATTAATCTTACAAAAGCTGTCAATTTTTCATTGTACTACTGTCAATCATTTCAAATCCAAAAATCAACCTGCTGTATACACATGTAATCCTGACACATTGGTAGATGCTAGTACCACTGATGACAAAATGAAGTCCCATTGTATGGTACAGCGTGCAGCTATGTCCTGATTTAAAACTAAAGGTATGTTTGAGCCGTATATTAAAACCCATAAGACGTGTTTATGCTATAAAGACTTAAACAAATTGGAAAAAAAAGAAAAAAAAATTGTACATCTGTCAGGACTTAATTTACTTCATTGCAGCCACTTAACACAAACACAATTCATCCTCACCTTTCACCCTGTATACTGTACATGCCTAAATGTAAATTTTCATATGCAATAATTTATAATAGCCTACATAAATTCCATCAGAAAAATGCTTGTTTCAATGCATGGTTGGGTAAAACATGGACTAACATGGGTTAAATTATCTTTTGATATAGACTATGCCCATATTTGACCCACCCAGCATTTTATAGTGTATGAATATGAGTTAAAAACCTTAGTATTCACTTTTATACACGTGACTCTTTATGTTAAATCGACTTGGAATGCATTCAGTCTATACATTTTATCAGCATGTGTTCCCTGTAAAAGGTCTCTCTCTCTCTCTCTTCACAATGCTCAGTCTTCACAGGTGCATTAAAAATATTACTTAAAACATTTAAAAATGATGAAGGACTACGTGCCTGTGCAATTTCCTATAATAAAAAAAACTTGCTTAAATTGACCCCAGCAGTCGATGGACCCATGCGCCTCAGGAATAAGGAAATAGAGTTTCAAACCTACAGGTAGCTGCCGCTGGTGAGGATGAGGAAGATCTGGGGGTAGTAGATGGAAAGCAGTGCACCGCAAGATGAGATGCTGCGCATGGTGACATTGAAGAGAAAGCGAATGAGCGAGTAAATTCCCAGCGCGCGCTGAAGTCTCCTCGTGGCGTTCACGCTGCTGCTCGGCGCGCCGCGGACCGTGCGTGAGCTGCGGGCGCGGGGACACGATCCGTCATCTCCTGCATGCGCGATACGGGCTGCTTCACAGACTGATGGGTGATTTTAGGGATTTTGGGTCTTGTGTCTGTGCTTTGCCATTGGCAGAGGGGGGACACTGCAGTCCGCCCACCTTTACGGGCACGCTTGAGTGACATCTCCGCCTTTTTTTGCGTTATGTATCGAGGTTGGTGAGAAACGGACGTAGTTGTGGGATGTATGTGTGAAACTTTTTATAACGTTTTATAAACGCTTAATAATAACAGTATTTGGTCTTGGTCAGGTGCGTAAAAAAACTTTCTTTTATAGATTGTAGAGAAAAAAGTAAAAGCCAAGGATTTAAAGTGTTGCATGTGGGCAAACTACAATTCCTCTCTGTAAATGATGCATGCAACTTCTCTCATCACTTTTAAAGGCAAGCATGGTTCACCAATACAATTTGCAAACTAAACTAAAAAAAAAATCCTCTGGAAAATACAGAAGTATCACGTATGCAACTAAAAACGCATAGCAATGCATCTCGTGGCATTTAATCATTTATCATTTTTCACAGTGCACGGTTTTTCTTGTAAGATCGTGCAAATAAAAGTTACATCCATAAATAAAATTGTTGATGCGCATCTATACGCTTTACTGAATTACAGCTCCCTCTAGTGGCAAGTATTGGAAGTGTGCTATGCTGTCATGTGTAATGGCACTTCAAAGATGTACCCGCAGTCGGCCCTGTGTTAAAAACAGCCAAAGAAACAAATAGAGGACATGTTAAATTGTTTTGGGATGCATGAACAAATTCCCTGCAGTCTAAGCGGGCCAACGTGCAAACAAATTCACTGTCACTCGTAAAGATGCTCTATGCAAACAGCAGCTTGTTTGCCCTAAGGCACGGCAGCTTGGACAGGGCAGAAGGTGGAGACGTAATGGTACAACATCATAAAGCTTCAAAGGATGAACGTGTTTATGAGCCGGTGTCCCTCAGTAGTGCAGAGATCAAAGTGCAGTTACTACTCACAATTTCTGATTCTGTTTGTATATAGTTGTTGCAGGGGAGTACAGGGTTTACTTGGAAAAATAGGCTATTGCAAATTCAAGTTGATAACTTTCGTATGTATCTGTCTACTGGCATTGTGATGGCTGTCAGACCTGCAGGCATTATAGCCTATGCATGCTCGCCGTTCTTGTTTTGCGATTCTTGTAGTTTTTTTTCCTGTATGCTGGGTTGGACTTTATTTTAAGGAGTCATTGTTACAGTGTAAGTGTTACAGAATGTACTTACTATAATGTTAGGGTTTGTTTTGTGGCCAGTTATACATGATTTATTGTTATTACTAGTAATTACTATACAAGTGCAGGTTACTGCTATTTTAAAACAACTAATATATAATAATGGATGATATTCGGTCAGGCCCCTGAAAGAGGGAGAGAAATGCAAAAAAGGGGAAAATCCCATCAAATGGCTTTGTTAGTGTTTCTGACCACAGAGCTCTCCAGCCAAAACTGCATTTTTTTTTTTAGCTATGCTCGCCTCTTATTCTTTGGAAGGTACACAAATGGAATCTAATTCTTTACATCTTCGCGATCGCAGATGGGAAAAATTGACAATTTTCCTAAGAATCTTGAGGGAAAATCTTCTTGTCTCATTGCATTTTGTCTATGCCCCATTTGCTTGTAAACTCCAGCAGATAAGCCAGCTTGTTTAGTACTCTTGTTCTGTGCTACACTGAATGGAAAGTGGTCATGAATAACCCCCACCCCTCCATCAATGCTATTGGCTTTAGTTCTTCATCTGCAGTTACTTTCTGAGTATGCACCCTGTGACATCTACAGTACGAGTCCAACTGCGTGCACGATCAACAAGCTGGTAAATCATAGTTTGATTTGTTCACGATTATGATGCTGTGTACATATGGATGCAATTTTCTTTCACCAGCTCTGGGGATTTAGCGGAGATATTTTTTTAGGAACATGTCCTCTCAATTACTGTCTGTATATTTTTTAACTTTTTGCAAATAGATGCGATCAAATACAGAGAAATTAAACTGCATACTTTCATTATTGTATTGCTTATAAATGTCTGTGTAAATCACATATTTCCTATAAGTTCTTCCAGAATTGATTCTTTTTCTTTCCCTCCCACTCGAAACATAAAACAGATGCTGGTACAGCTACCCACAAACAGACACAGAAACAGCTGGAGACATGCAAGCAGTGACAGTGTAATTTAATATATAAAAAGACCCACATGACATTCTACCACATGCTAATAATTCTAAAACTGTCCAAATGCTATATTATATTATAGACTGTGCACATCTTTGAAATTGATGTGCAGAAACATAATGAGTTGCACATTTATTAATAACATTGCTGCAACATAGGTTTTTGTGCTTGTAGAAATAAATGAAAAGTGAAAAATGAATAAAATCTTACGTTTGCTTTTAAAAAGTGCAATATTCAATCTTTCCAATAGAGGGAGACAGAGCTCCACAAAAGTGATCCCCCAATGTTCTGACCAGGCTTTCACCCCTCACTGGTGTAAGGATATCCACCCTATCTGTCCCTCCATCAAAATAACCTCCCCATGTCAGGTTTAGCACATGCCTAACCTTCCCATACGCGTAACCTTTACGCCTACCAGAGCAGTTGGTTTAAACCTCCACAAGGGGGCTCTACTTGACAGCCTATCTTGCAGAAGATTAAGAACTCTGCTGCTGCCCCAAATGGGATCTGTACCTCACTGCACCCGCCATCTTGTTTCCCGCCCTCTCAAGTATAAACTTATCCACTGTCGATTAAAGCTGAATCAGGACTGTTAGGGTCAGACCCAAAGCATGCCTTTTATTTGAAATACAAATATCAAAAATCATATCGCATGGGCTGTTAAAACCCATTTAGTGTCCATAAATGTGACAGTGTCTATGATGTAGGGATTATATTTTTATTAACAACCATTTGAGCAAGGTCTTTCAAATGTTGCACTTAAAGGATTATAGGGACATTCGGCAGGACTTAAAGTGCAATGGAAATATGACGTTATTGCCATTTTTATTGTTCACTACAAAAGAATGCAAACTATGAATTATTGTATACAATCGTATACTATATAACAACAGCCGTAACCCAGCTAACGGGGTCTGTATGCAATCACACGCATATGCAGAAAGCTCCCCTAAATGCCTACTACCAAAGGTGGATTTTTACTATTTTTCCACTGCATGTGACTGTATATCTAGGATGAATCAGAAACTGACAGGAGTTTAGACTACAGCGCTGTGCAGACACAGGTCGAGAGAGAAAGATGTAGAATGAACGCAAGATAAAAAGGTTGGGAGATGGGTAGAAAAGAGAGGCTTGTCGTTTTGTTGCCCATGTGATGAATGCCTGTTGGGACAACAGATGTGTGGTGATGTCATTTGGTGTGTGTGTGTGTTTGTGTGAGTGCATGGGGAGGAGCAATCGGAAAGTGCACTCATTCCAGCAATGAGAGAGAGGGAAGATGGAGGGTGGGGTGAAACGGGGCGCTTGACAGGCCTCTGAGCCCTTATTAGCTTCTCTGGTCTGTCGTGTAAATTGAAACTCTCGTACAGTATAGGTGCCGTTTAATAAATGACCCCTTTGGATTTTAGGTGGTTAAAAATGTTAAAGATTAAGCATATACATAAATTGTGTTAAACAAGTGAGTCCATGTTAAAAGTGTTGATGTTTGCCAGATCTAGTGGCTATAGTAAATAAAAATGAATATTTGTTTCTGGACACTTTAAACTTAAAGGGGCAGTTTCCCAAACAGGGTGTAGAGTAATTCAGGACTAGGCCTTGGTTATATTAGGACATTTAAGTAGTTTTCACAAACATCCCTTACAAAAAAATAACATTACTGATGTGCATCTTAAGACAAAACAATTGCACTGATACATGTTAAGATGTCAGTGACAGGTGTTTTTAAATTAAGGAAGCTAAAACATGCATTTTAGTCTGGGACTAAGCCCTGTCTGGGAATATTTTAAATAAGAACATGCATCAATTTTGTCCATATGACTGTAAGATATTTACGATGCTACGTTTTTACTTCATGTATACGTGTACTCTGTTTCTTTTCTTATTGTACACTTTCCCCCGATGTCAAAATACGCAAGGTGACCGTTTTTTTCTGAAGTAGTCCTTAGACTTTAGAGCTAATACAGTTTACATCAGGCAGAGTCCGACTAACATTTTTCTAGTTTTTTAAACTATGCATTATTTTGATGTTATACTGGCCAAATTCTCCTCTCAGCCAAGCACTAAATGGGTTTGTCTGTTCAAAGAGGGCATCTCTACATCCCGTTACCTTTCCATACCCTGTTGTCACCAACCAGCCACGTTGCACACAGCTATCTCTCAATAACAGACCACTGGAGGTTTCTGATTTAATTGTGGTTGTAATGTTAAACTTTTGCCTCTGTCTTCTGCCTCTTTCCGAGAGGCATAACAAGTCAATTGTTCTTGTGGTATGGCGTGACAATAGCTGTTTGTCATCATGTGGAGCCAGAAAGAGACAGGCCAGCACACACAGTAACTGCACTTCAGCACTGCCAGCACTAGACTCTCCCAGCAGGGTCACACCAAGGCCAAAGTACTCCTTGTCACACCATGTATTCCCTTGTCTTTTCTTGTGCGTGTATGTGAGCGAGTTTGTGCCAATTACTACAATATGATAACCTTTACGATTTTAACTTCCTACAGAGACACGCATTCAGTTCACCCCATTTGATATTTCAAGTAGGAAAGCAATTTGTATGAGTTGGGCCATGAAATTCTGTCATCATTTACTCATCCTCAAGTTGTTCCAAACTTCTTTTAAAAAAATGTTAATAACCAAACAGATCTGGGGCTCCATTCACTCTCATAGTATTATTTTTTTCATACTATGACAGTCAATGGTGCCCCTTGGTACAAACATTATTTAAAATATCTCTAATCTTATTAAGCAGAACAAAAATGCCTACAGAACAAAGTTGTTGTGCTGAATATGATTGAAGATATTTTGAAGAACGTTTGTAACCAAGCAAGTCTGGGGCACCATTGACTTCCATAGTATGAAAAAAATAATACTATGGAAGTGAATGGAACCCCAGATCTGTTTGATTATTAACATTTTTCAAAATGAAAATTATTCATGTTTGGAACAACTTAAGGATGAGTAAATGATGACAGAATTTTCGTTTTGGGGCTCCAATAAAAATAGCAAAAACACAAAAGTATCATTAAAGGACTTTTATCCACGCTGTAGCTTTTTGTGAAGAACAGACATATTTTAGTATTTTTTGCTCTGGAGTGTTGTTAACTGCTGTTTGAATCGAGTCAGTGATTTCAAATGATTCGTAAATGAATCACTCAGATTAGGTTTTGTGATCCGGTTAAAATGATTCATTGAACTTAGAAGTGTCATTCCAAGAACTGTATTATAATAAGACTGAGCCAAAGTCATACTGCCGGGTTACTGTGGGAACTTGATGTGAATATTTTAACCATGTCCATGTTTTCACTTTTGTAGCATATAAAATTTGAGTTTTTTGATATATATATATATATATATATATATATATATATATATATATATATATATATATATATATATATATATATATATATAAATGTCCTAAACGTTTAATTTCTTGGCCACAGATTAGTTTTAATCTCGAAATAAACGGGATTTTCCATGGAGAATTACTGTTGATAATGCACTTTAGTGCACGACTAAGGTTAATCTGTTTCTGGGAACCAAACCAAGATGATGCAAATATGAATACCAAGCAATGTAATCACATGAAATAAGCGATTGGAAAAAAGACATCTTTTTAGCGCTTGTCAAGTCAAAGAGAGATTTAGGAATTTTTAAGAGCCTAACAGACATCATATCAAAGCACCAGAACAAGGAGAAATCACCTTTTAATGTAAAGTGATACACACAGCTGTCCGGGTAAGCCGGGCTCACCATTTTTCACCTCACCTCAAACAAAGAGGCCATACAGAGCCAATACTCCGATTTTTTTGCTCCGGGCACTTGATTTACTATGAAGAAATGGGCATCACTATTCAGAATGTGTCATGGATGTTATCTGGCTTTGTGATAAAGTAATAGGTGTATTGTACCTTCAGCTGCGCTCTGGGTTTTATCATACGGTAGTTACCTTGAGATTGTAACCCCGTCTGAGGACATGGCATGTTTTTGAGTAATCATTCACTAGTAGCCTTGGGCCGTAAGAATGTGACCGGCATTGTCTTGACTTTTGAAAACGTAATGATATCTCGTATAATAGACCTGAATCACTAAATCCCAGCCATGTGCGAGTGCTTTATTCCAAAACCAATGACTTGGAACGTTTTATTACTCAGTATGTAAGATTACAAATATCTTTATTTATATATTTTTTATGTTACAGACAAAAAGAGAGAGCGAGTAGAGAAACATCAGCCTCCCTATGAGTAGCCTACACGTGTTTAATTTTGTATCGAAGCCAGTGGCGTCACTGTAGAGATCGTGACTATATTTCTTTTTAGAAACGCTAAATAACAACAGTTCGATCAAATGTTGTTTGTTCTCCAAATGGTGAGACACCATCAGAGTGCAAGACTTGTGGGTGTGGTACTGCAGCGTGCCCATGGACGCCGGTCGCAGAAGGAGGGGGCTGTTGCAGGGTGTCTTTCTCTATCGAAATCCCGCCCCCTTTGCCACTGCCATCTCTTGGCTTTCCCAGAATGCCCTCTGTCTGAGAGCACTGGCCTGAAATGAAACTACGAGGGCCTGCGCAGAGAGAATGGGAGCTTTGTCTCAGCTGCCATTTACACTGTCTGGGGGCATAGAGAGAGAACTCAAAGAGAGTGTCTGATTGCAAATTAGCACAGCCCAGGGCTCAATGCTCTGTACGCTCACATACGCTCGCTCTGGCGGTGCGAGGCGTGGAGAAAGTTCGGCATTAAACACCGCTGAAGATCATTACGCCCTTTAGTTCTATTGAATAGTGCCACATTTCAGTCGGGGACGGAAAAAATAATTAGCAGCAGGCTTCTTCTTTGCTGACTTGTATATGACTGAGGCATTTGAGGTTGTTTAGTATGCAAGTGACGACGAGTCTGAATTTGTGATTAGCTGAAAGACAAAGGGTGCAGCCGGTGCACTGCAGGGGTGACGTCTCTACTTCAGTGGGCTATACGAGTGGGCCTCTCGACGCGTTTTGGGTTGATTGACACGTGTCAGAAAATCACACGCAGCTTGTATGTGATGACTTTATTTGGCTGTTTTTCTGTTGTGTCTGCGAGCGAAATCATGAGACCATTTGACCTAAATCTGCTCTGGCCAAATGTAATTTCTGAGCATGCGGTACAAGGCCATAAATGCTGTATTAAATGTCATATAATCACATCTTCCCTTCACTTGCTTCTTTATGTAGCCCCTGCAGGCATAAATGTTTGCCCTAGTTTCTTTCTCTTTTTTTAATGTATGTATGTGTTTATTTATCCTTATGCTAGGGATAAAAATGGTTCACAGTAAGCATCATGTAAACATGTGATGCCATGTGAACTCAATAACCTTTCCGTAATAATCTGCTTGCCACCAACTCCCGGTAATTCCCACGAGGCCGCTTTGTGTAGGACCTAAACACACGCGCGTTCACACATAGGACCCAATTCGGCCCTTTAATCTGATTAGCTGTGTCTGTATGGATGAACCTATGGGTTTCACCAGACATGTTTTCCTCTTCAAAATGTCACCCACTAACTAAGTGCTGAAGCAATGATTTAATATTTTAAGTATAATCTAAATCTGCTTAATCTGACTTTTGCTTGTCAAGACCCAGAGAAATGTACAATAAAATGAGGTACTGAAATACATTTTAGCAAATCCTATATATTTTCCCTTGATGTTCAGAAGATATTTATGGTTATACACTGATGTTATTTAATTATTGCATTACAAATTACACTACATTTAAATAACATTCCTATAAAAGTTTTATGAGGGTGTGGTTAAATGTGGTAAAACAGATTGTTTTCCCCACTTTTGTAAAAATTTTTTATCTTATTTTGTTTCATTTATATTTTACCAGAAAATTATTGCCTGCTAAAACCAAACTTTATTCGGTCTGCAGGGGATGTGTAAAATATTTTTCTCTCTCTTTGTAAGCATCACTTTTAAACTCATCTTTGGGACTTTGTATTTGTCTGTTAACTACTGAAAAAAATCCCACTAATTGTCCCTGAATACTTAGGATAAAATAAAATATTTACCAGTATTTAAACAGTCATTCTTAAAAAATAGAGTTAACAGTAATCTTAGTTAAAGTTCTTTCCCTATGTACATATTAACACTAACTCACTACAGTTCTGTCACTGCAAACATTCCCAACATTAATGAAGCAATTTAGGCTGAAAATCAAACACAGAGTACAAAGAAAAATGCCCTTCAAAATAACAGCAATTTTAAGACTTAAAATCTATGCAAATTATATATAGTTAAGCTACTTTAAATTGTAGGCTATAAAATATTTTTTCCAGGTATATAGATGCTGCCACAGTTCTTATGTATTTAAGCTGTCTCAGTTATAATTTCATTTTTTCATGTAATCCCAAACTGGCTTAATAATGCATAAGATCTCTGTGTTCTCCATACTTGGAGGACTCCTTATTCATACACACATCTCACTAGAATTTACAACAAAGAATATTTGGAATTTTAAATCTATAGTGAAACTTTTTCTAAAACACTGAAGCAAAAAATAAATAGCAAAAATAACCTTTCAAACCTTATATTTTTGTGGAGCATTTAAAATTCACAACATTTGCCTTTAACTTTATATTTAATATACTTACTGTAAATTGCTGTAACTCCCGGCGAGGCAACAGGTAGCCTGTCTGTTTCATCTTTATTTTATAGCTAATATTATATTGCGAAATATTACTTAAAACACCACGTATCACTTAAAAAACCGTGTATTTAAATAAAGCATCAATGTTGTTTTTAAAACTACCTCATCGTTTACTCTGGCTTTAATTTACTGTGGTTTTTACACACGGTGCCCTAAATAAATTTAACCAGACCAAACTTCTCAAAGCGAAACTATCACCTCTTAGTTTAAAATTATACCGACACCAATATCTTACAAATCCCTAAGCGGCGCGGCGAATCGTTCGTTTGAAACGCATTACAAGTTATATCTCATAAGCCTGAGGTAAAATCTGCTGAACGAGTCGAGCTCGACGGGCCTGCGAATAAAAAAAAAATACCTAAAGCCATCAACGTTATATAATCTAAATAATATATAATCTCTAAATCGGCAAGCTGTGTGTAATTTAGCTCTGATATTAGATAGGTCAGCGGCTGCTGTCTGGCTCTTTTGTAACGGTCGCTGTGTGTCAGTGTGTGTGTGAATCACAGTTCACCTTAGTTGAACTTGTGTGATCTAGTTCACGGTAGTGAGAGGCTGTCGGTCCGGTCCAGTGGCTGCATGTGGGGAGGACGAACAGCTATTCTTGATCCTAAAAAAACCCCATAACTACTCTTTAAATCCGTCGTCGTGTTACTGTGTATAAATGGGAACGTTGTGATTGTTTTCTCGTCTGTGCGCGTCAAGCGGATGGACGTAACGGTCGTTCGTGTTTTAAGTATCCGCGCGACAGGAATCCACCGTGAAGAATGACATCTCTCCACTACAACTTCAACTTGAATTACATAAACGGTCGTAACGGCGTACTCACCGACTCCCGATAAGTTTCTTTTCTTTGTTTGTTTGGTTCTCTTTGGCTTTTTCCGTTTCTGACGAGAACTAAGGAGCATGATAAATCCAGTCAGATGAAGCGGAGACGCAGCGGTGTTTATGTAAGTTTGCCTTTGTCGTATTCAAGTGGGTTAAATTGGCGAGCTTTCTCACGTATTTTTTATTGGGCTTTGCGTAAACTTGAAATTAAACGCGATACACATGTGCAGCTGGCTTGTGAGACGTTATTGAGCCGTGTAGAGATCTATAGTCTAGTTTTCACGGGTTATTTTCCTGGCATCAGATATAAAATTAATGTCGCGCACGTAGTCGAGGTCATTGAGTTAAACGAGCACTAGCTCTTTTTGTTAGCGCAGGTTTAGGAGAAAGAGAGTAATAGGCACGTTAGAGGTAGAAAAAAGGGTCAGTTTCTCATGGCCAGGGGTTTTTGTTCACGCTTTTTTAATAATCGACCGTGTTGCTCTCTGTTGGTTTTTATAGTTGCAGCCAGACTGAAAGCACCGCGAGACATATCTGGCCTTATCTTCTCATCTAAATTAGAAATAAATCGAGTATGTATATTTTATAACTGGAATTTCTCACAAAATTATTTCTGCAAGGCATGAATGTCATTTTAAAGCTGCACTGGCCGTTTCCTCATTTTTATCAACGAATTAAGGTTCTCTTAACGTGCTATGCAACTTAATGAATTGTAAGCTGATATTGTCATAATATTTTGTTTTCTTTTTTTGTGTCGTATTTAAAATGCATGCACTGTTATCTTAGTTTATGGATTTTCTGATTTGTATCATACATACAGATATCCTTTAAAGACGACAATATGACATTTTTAGTCAGAATGTGTTTTCAAGAGATCATAGTGCAGTTATTTAAGTACATGCCATGCAGAAACTAATGAGTTGAACAGGATTGTCTACTTTAAATGCATATTGCTTTTGTTGTGTGCAGTTCAGGAAGTAAATGAGAATAGAGCTTTTTTTCTGAAAATGCTGTGTGTGTGTTGCAGTGTTTGGTTGAAATGGTGAAATTTCTCTCGGACTCAGCCCAGGGATGGAATGTACGTCCACCTTTTTATCGGGTAAGATTTTGTCTTTAAATAAACAGTTTATCATTCTTTCAGGGTGAGTCACTGAAAATATTTTATGTGATATAAATTGTCACCATTTCAAAACTGCCGTTTTATGATAGAAAGTAGATTTATACAGTATGTACAATAAGCTTTTGTGTACATAAACATCAAACCAAACTTAATGCCATAATTCAGAAATATTAATGATGCGTAAACTGCATGTATTTCTTTCTATCATTTCTGGACAAAGGAATTGTTTTGTATTGCATTACAACTAGAATTAAAGTGCATAGTTTTGTGAAACCTTATTGCGAGGGTTTACTTCTGGTTGTTGACCAAGCAAACACTTCTGCATGTTGCGCACACATGCTATAACATGTTAACCCATGTCCTTAGAGATTTATTATGCTGATTGTGCAATTACCAAGTCGAGTTGTGCTGCCTGCTCGCTTACATTCAAACTTCCTTTTTTGAATCAGATGAATCAGAAAAAGAATAAAAAGCTTTTCCAACTTTTTCACATAAAAATAACATAACTTTTAACATAGTTTGAAAACTGTATTTTTTCACTGCTGGATTTATTTGCCCATGGTTATTTGTAAAATGTGTGTTTTGAATTCCTTGTCAGTCTGTCTGTATTTTTTGGCAGGCATGGTGGATTGTTGAGGGTTGTGATTTAGTAGTGTACTTTGTGCGTCACCGTGGTAAATAAGTAAAAGACTCATAACTAGGTACCAATAACGTGACCGCAGAAGAAGAAACAGAAGCATAGCTTTAGTCATTCTACAAGTGTGGTGTAAAACTCTCGAATGCAAAAAAGAAGAATATGGAAATTGCAAGGTTTTTAGATTTTACATAAAAGCTTTCTCAGCTGTTGTACATGATTTTTAACCCTCTAAACATGACCCCACCCTCATGATAACCAAAGGCAAATATATAATATTTTCCTCCTCTTCATAATCAGTTTTCTTAACATACACCTGACAAAAGATTACAACATCCATGATGTCATCATTTCAAAACAATAAAAAAAAGGACACCAGTCATTTTGGCATTCTGTTTTCACTTGTCTTAATGTTGTCACTCAGCACTGGACTTATCTTGCCAGAAATACCTTTCAATTTGTCGGGGAAAATAACTGAACCGCCATTGAACATACAGCTACGTAACCTGCACAAACTCCCAGGCCAGGCAGAAAGCGAGACCAGATCCCGCATGCGGCACGTCTGGCTGGGTTCGTACGGTGTGTGTGCACACTGGAAGTGTCTTTCCATGACTGGCCCCTGACGCTATAGCCACGCCAAACTGTCAATCCCACAGGAATGTCTCCCCAAACTCTCTGCAACAGATGACAGAAATCTGGCGTATGGTATTGTCATATGCTCTCTCTCGTCCTTTCTTTTCTTTCTAACTTTTTTGCTTCATCCCTCCTCTGCTTTTGTGCTTGCTCTCGACTTTTTTTCCATGTGCTCTCCCCGTTCCCTGCTGCATTTCAGCAAAGACCTAAAGCCAAGCTTGTAATGTGTCAACATGACCTAGCCTAAGTTCTGTAATCTGAGCGTTTCATTCGGCCTTTTTGAAACTGTGTGGTAATAATGACAAGCGCTTGCTTACGGCCATCTTTGGCTAGAAACCCTTTGAAGAGCGCAAGATAATTGAGCAAAGCATACCAAGGCCTCTGAGATTACAATAAGGCAAACAGTCCTACGTCTTCATCCTGGCCTGCATCCAGGCAGGTTTACCTCAGCTAACCCTACGAAAAAGCATGCGTAATTTAAAATGAAAATCCTTGGGGAGGGGTAGTGCCTTCTCTAACCTGACACATTCGCACAATCGGTTGCTCGCTGTTGTGTATTTCTTTAGAACAGAAGCACTACAATGATTTCAGGGCCCGATGGTATCAGCTGAGGTCAGGGGCGTGTCCCGAGCTTTCAGCCTGAAGCCTGTCTGAAACTGGCACTAAAAGGTTTCACAGATGTGAATAAGAGCCGCTTGAAGATGCTTGGCCGACGAGAGCATTACAGCGAGTTAGATTACGGGGGGATGCGGTTAATCTTCTCTGATTCAGGTGTAGCAAAGGACAGCCAGAATAGCACGTATTCTGCAGTCTGGTGGTTGTGGTTACCTGTGATGCATGAAGACATCAGGTGACACGTCCTGTGTGCATCTTGTTAGTTAGTTTGTCTTGTGCGAGTGTATACGGGAGATCCGAGGTTATGCACGTTTTTATTTGTTTGTGTGTAAGTATGTCTGTGTGTGTGTGTGCATTAGTTTTAGAGAGCGAGAGATCTTGTGGGTATAAGCAGGGAGCTCTTAAGTACTTGACCTAATTTCGCAGGCAGAGAAGAATTCAGTAGTGAAGGCCTTCCTCTGTTAGTGTGAGGTTGCTGTGCTGGGTGTTTCCTCCCAGGGTCTAACAGGAAGCTCATGTTTGAGTTCACTTGAGGACAGGGAAAAGGCTTTTCTTTCCACTGTAGATCATTTTGGAGAGAGGGAGAAAAGCCAAGGCCTCAGTTCTGAATCGCCCTTCTGCAATCTGGCATGTGTTTTAGCTTCTTATACTGCCGTATTGTCTGTTTTGGCTGAACTTGCAGGGTTTTTTCTCTGTGAGGAAAACATCTATTTGTTGGGCTACGGTTTGCAGGATTTAAGATCCCGAGTCAGAAATTAGTTAATCCAGCAAGCAAACCAAACGATCCTCAACAGGTTTCTGTTTTATTATCTCTGGTTTTACATTTCAGATTCAGGTGACCCGGGTTATGACCTCAAAAAATGCTGCAGAGGTTTATGGGCAGTAGAAATGACTCAGCAGTTATTGAAACTGAAATAGCTTTGTGTTGCTTGCTGTTATGATGAATCTTACTAATGCTTTTTCATTAACTTTGAGAAAGTCATAATAATAATGCTGTAATTTGTTGTTCACAGATTTGAGGAGCGCGCATAGAGACTTCGAAAGGCGCTGTGAACCTCAAGTTTTGCAGGACTATGCAGGTGAGAGACAATTTCAAATACCCGGCCTTAACACACATTTATCAGTGCAAATGGATAATATAGTCAAAACTATTTAAAATCGTTTTAATTGATATCACAGGGATAAAAATTAATAATTTCTATATTTACATTTAGCAAAGGGTTTTATCAAAAGCAGCCTATGAATGAGAAATGCTGCGTGAATCTCAGTTTGTCATTCAATGTGCTGCCATAATGTAACATAATCTGAATAAATGGTGAGAGGTTTTCATTTAATCTATTATGATTTGACGGGCTTGTAAAATGTGGGCATTGCATGCCAGAATAGCGACAAACCTAAATGCAATGTTTTAAACTGGATTGAGTATTTAAATTGAGTTTATATTTTAAACTATCGATGTTTGATATATTATTCTTCTTTTTTACTATTTTTAAATGGCCAATTTTGCATGAATTTTACTGTTGCTGAAGTCTAGCACCAGAAAAGGTTACAGCTGATTGGCCCGAGCATTTTATGGCGGCACGCGTCTTTGACACGTTGCCCCATCGTTGGACATTTCCAGTGTAGACAGTCACCACTAATCATTTGCAGAATAAAAGTTCTTGTTTACACAATATATGTGTATGCACTGTGTATAATAATTCTGTATTTAAAAATACACACACATGCATGTATCATTTTAAGGAAAAAATATTTGACTAATAAATATTAAATTATATATAAATAAAAAATTAATATACATATATTCCGTAAATATATGTACATGCATGTATATGTATTTTTGTGTGTGTGTGCGGTAGGTGTGGTGTGTGTGTGTGTGTATATTATAGTATTATATAGTGTATATTTATTTTATTTCCAATTATACATACATATATTCGATTTATTATGTAATCCCACATGTTCTGATACATAGTCACATAATCAGAACATCAGACAGAGATCAATCCTTTCATCAGACTGTGAGGTTGTTCAGAATCTAGGCCATCCCTTTGAGAGCTTGTTTCTATGGTGGGCAGAGCAAAAAAATGATGAGAATCAACCTGTTAGTCTCTCATTTCATCATCTTGACTGAAATTAGAGACAGATTTTGGAAGATTTGCAGTATACCGGTTGTCTGAAAATGATGGCTGTGCTCATAACCACGCAGATCAAACATAATTGGTACTTCAGTGGTAAAGTTGTTCATCTGCAGGCTTAGTTTCTGGCTTCTTTGTGACTATCTAAATCAGTTCATCAACGTGTATGATGACATGTTGGTTGTTAAATGGCTTTCTGTGTGCATGAAATCAGCATGACAAAAGCAAAAATATTTTGCTCTTGGTTTTGAAAAGTAGCCCAGTACCTCCCAGGAGGGTTTATTGATGTGGATTCAGCATTACCAAACTTTCTGAACAATCAGACAAATTTAAGATATCTTTATTGCATACTGTACGTTGTGTAGCAGATGAAAATAAAGAAAGAGATGACACTTGTCTTTATCACTTCATCATCTAACAGTCTCTTTCACACATTATACCCATTTCCTTGTCTCCTGCAGTGTGGATGTGTTCTCAGGTCATGTGCCGTTTGCAGGTGTCATCCAGATGTTTTCTTGCTTGTTCTGATGCGCCCTCTGTTAGCACTTAATGTCTTTTTTTGCAGATAAAGCAAAAAACAGACATTTTCCTTGTGTCTAGAAAAAACGATCATGCTCACGAACGCTTAATAAAAAGTGAAGCATGAGTTCTCACATTTTATTTATTTGGAAAGTAGCCGTACCATTTATGGGATATTGTAGAGATTCACTATCCAGTATTCCACAGCACTAAATAAATACATTTGGAAATTGGAAATATAATAAACAGAATATCTGTGGAAGAACATGCAGAAATATTCTTCCATTAGATCAAGCCATAGTTTATTTAGCTGTATAGAATATAATAAAAAAAAACATCTAACAAATCTTATAGTATATCTTGCATGCAGTAGTCAAAGAGAAAAGCTTAAACGTGTCATGTGTATGTAATAAAGACATTTCAGGTTCTGTATTTGTAAAAAAAAACATTGACACACTCAAGTGACTATTGTCTTGTTGTCTTGGCCTTAAGCAGTTCCTTTTGGTTTCCTTTGATGGATTGCCATATATGTTTCCTCCACGGTGCATTCAAGACAAAACACTTTAAAATGCCTGCATCTAGTACTGTTTCAAATAAGGTTGTAACGGTATACCAGTATGGCAGAAAAGATCTCTGTCCACAATCTACACGACCGTAAACACATGAAATATGACTATTCACGCACACTAGGCATGCGCATACAAGTGTAAAAGCTGAGGTGTAAAGAGTATCTGATAACCACACTTAAGTAAAAGTACAGACATCTTGACTCCAAAAATGACTTCATAGTCACTAATTCCAATAAAAGTATATTCTAACAGTACTTGCGTATTTTACTCCTACTCAATGTAGGTTTAAAGATGATTTGTGAGGGTTTATTTCCTAAAATAGACATTAAATTGAATATTACCTCAATATTAAATCAATATAATCACAATAGCCTCTTAAACATGGCAGAACGAAACACTAAACAATAAATCTTTTACACTTGTACGCACATGCCCAGTGTCCCTTTTCTTCATTTCTCCTATCACCCACGTCAAGCACCACGCAAACATAGACATAATTAATGTCTAGAGGGGTCATTGAGTGCGTCGGTCTGTCGACACAATGCCTGTTGTGCTGTTTTGCAGTGCAACCGCACCTTTCCAATTCACTTGGATATGTTTATGGTGCGCTCATGCACGGACCTATGTCAATTCACACACGTGAATGCGTTGTTATGCTTTCGTGAATGTGCATCAGACACTGACAAGGAAGAGAAGACAATGTGGAATAAGGTCGCTCTTTTGTTTTGTTATTTTTTTAAGCACCAAAAGTAAAAGTCGTTGATATGTTTGTACTCGGTACAAACTAGCCCCCCCCCCCCAAAAAAAACGTATGTACTGAAATGTATACCTTTACACCTCTGTTTAAAAGAGATTATTGCTGTAATAATAGCTTGCCTCTTGTGCTAGGCAGCCACATTGTTCTAACTGTTTTAACCTTTTCAGTCGTTTGTATTGAATTTCATAACTTGAGTGTGATTTTTTACTGCATGTTATGAAAGCGGACACTGCATGCTGCTACTGGCATTTCAAAACAGAATGCCTATAACACTACAGTATATATCTAACAGGATACATGTTAAATACAAGTTGGTATATGATTGGTGGCAGTGCTTGAAGTGGCGGAAAAAGTTCCTGTACTCCCATGTGCCCCTTAGATTTTGCTGGTACAATGTGGGTGTGTATGCGGTAGATTACTTAGCAGTGTGAGGATACATTTGAAGACAGGCTCATATATTATCACTGGGTATTCAAATCAGTAAAGAAAACTTCTACTAGACGTCTTATTTTTGTGTGATTTATCGAGATGATGGATAAATCCAATAATTCACTTAGTGCCCCCTCCCTCTAGTATGATGTTATTACCATTAACCATCCTTTTAATGACGCTTTTGACACGGCACAGTACCGGAAATGTGAGAAGTGCTTGAACGCAAGAAAAAAGTGAAGGTACACCGTTAGAGATTAAAATAGAACAACTGCGCAATGGTGAGTACCGTCCCACTTCAAACACTGGTTGGTGGGACTAAGTGCATTATTTAGGGCAAAAACTTTGTTGCAAACCTCGTTTTATCGGAATAAAATCACTTTCACTTTAAAAACGATGCACTGTCACATTACAGCCGACTATCATGTTATATGTTCTCATTAGTGGCAAAAAAGTTTATCATAGTACTTATGCGCTTATTTTGGGTGTTTGCGTCATGAGTAAACACATAATGCATAGTGCCTAAAAACAGCTGAAAGTCAGTAAAGCCTGCAGTTCCGTCTCCATGTTATTATTGTTCCACACATTCGTTGCGATTGGTCATTGTCATCTTTCGGTAGTGTTTCGGTAGAGGCTTGATGAATCACAGAAGGATATGCAATAATTCAATACGCCCTTCAATAGGTACTAACGGCAACCACACCTTCATTTACAAAAGACTCTGGCTAGGTCCGTCTACACTGGAGTGCAACGCCAGAGTTTTCAAGGGCCGAAAACTACAAAGTAAAGTGTATGCCAGGCGCAATCGTAGCAAAAGTAATGCATTTTGAAATGAAAACGCACTAATATAAAGTTAGTCTATGTTGCACTAGCTGTTCATCTTATATTTATACTGACACCCAGTGGGTTGAATATAGCAAAATGGTGTCTTCCATGATTCTGTGAGTTAAAGGCGGGGTGCATGATCTCTGAAAGCCAATGTTGATATTTGAAATTACCTAAACAAACACGCCCCTACCCCAATCGAATCTGGAGCTTCTTTTGATAGACCCGCCCCACACATATTCAACCCAGGCAACGATGTTGGTTAGTAGACACGCCCCTTACTGCCGATTGGCTACAAGTGTGTTTTGGTACTCGGCCCGACTCCCTTTTCCAAAGTGTTTTTCAAAAATCATGCACCCCGCCTTTAAACTGTTCAATAGCAGAGATGATAAAAGATGTAATATCTGGTTGGTCATGGGATCTCATTACATCGGCCCCCTTACAGTAACTCCTACCAAATACCATGCAAAAAATAGCTCTTGTTAGGCCACTGATATAATGGAAAATTGAGCTTGCACGATTTTAAATATTGTAAAATATTTTTTTTACTGAAACGTAAATATGAGAAAAAGCTTTTTTCAGTAAATGTTTTCAGAAATATTTTGCATTAATTAAGTTACGTGAATCTTTCAGTCGGCAGAATTTTGTAAATTCAATGTTTTGAAAAAATTTCCTTTTTACCAAATCTAAATAAAGTAAAGTAAATTTGCTATCATAAGTTTATTATTAGCATTTATTTTAAAGGCCCAAGCTAAGGACTTTGGCTCTCAATACCAGACGAGAGCTGCTCCATGGGTAGGCCACTGTTGCATTGTTGACAGTGGCTCATTTGAATAGCCCTTTAGTATTTTGTGTGAGCAAGTCAGCGCCATTTGCATTTGTTCCAGTCACAAAGGTTTACAGGTCAATAGAGACCAAGCTAACATGCAGAGGAACCCTCTTTTCTCTTATTCTCTTTTCTGTCCTTTTTCTCAACCTTCTTTTGCCCTTCCTTGGTTGTCATGATAAACTCTGGTCGTCTCCCCGGGAATGTGTTTGTGCATGCATGTGTGCATGCGTGTGTACGTAGCAACACCTCAGACGTCTGCTGAGTGATTAATTCTAAGCTGGGAATAAGACAAAAGTGAGGCCCTTGGTAGCACTCGAGCAAACTCCAACAATAATTTGATTATCACACTTGAACATGCTTATTTAGCCCGTGCGTGGTCGTGCATGCATACGTCTGCGTAGGTCCGTGCAGTAAGGAATAAGACTAAGCTGTCTACCTACAGTACTTAAATAGAGCCCATTCAGGACCATTGTTTGTGAGAAGTTTGAATGGCTACGCTGCTGACACATAGTTTCTGAGACACGCACACATAGAGAAAATCGCGAGCACCAGGTCTTCATAAATAATCCCAGAGTGAGCTCAGAGCTTTAACTCTGTACTCTCCATATGTCCTCGGTCACCATCCTGCATACATGCACACGTGCAGGGTGGGACGGTTACCCTGTGACCCCAGGCTGGGCTCAGAGAGTTTCTCGGGCATCTCTGTGGACTTCTTAACAACTTTAAATCACCGTTTACATATGTGTACCTATCATAATACATACAAGTGTGGTAATTTAAAATCAAACAAAATTTTTGATTAATTGGAATTACAAGGTAAAACATATATTAAAGGATTTTCACGTGTGTAATTTAATGTAGATTGAATCATTCATATTAAATAATATTTTTGATTTTAGTTAAACCAGGTAAATTTGCTTTCTAATGCAGAATGGATTTACTTTATACATATGAAATATCTTCAATAATTGTTTTCAGCATGTGCATCTTAAATGTTTTAGATTTTTTTTGTCCAGTTTGACATTGGACTAAAAGTTTTGTCCTAATTTTAAATTAAATGTTGCTTGTTAGAGACAAATCGGTCACATGGGACCACTCAAGACCAGCTGATCTTGCGCATATACTGTAAAAAAGAATGCAGCATGAATTTACTTTATACATATGAAATATCTTCAATAATTGTTTTCAGCATGTGCATCTTAAATGTATTAGATTTTTTTTGTCAAGTTTTGACATTGGATTAGGTTTTGTCCTAATTTTAAATAAAATGTTGCTTGTTAGAGACAAATCGGTCACATGGGACCACTCAAGACCAGCTGATCTTGTGCATATACTGTAAAAAAAATGCAGCATGAAGTTAAAACAACTTTTTTTTTTTAAAGCCCCACTGTGTAGGATCTACTCCCATCTAGCGGTAAAGCTCTATATGACAACCAACTGATTATTAGTTTCTAGCCCCCCCCATTCGGAACGCGTTTTAACTAGTACGGTGGCCCTGTCATGCCAAGGTTAACATGGCTTCCAGTAGCTAAAGCAAAAGCAATGAAAAAAAATGAACAATTTGCATTGTCCTTTGCCTGTGATCCGTCAAAGCACACAGATTTATGTTAAACATGTAAAAAGTCTGATTGTCATGATATGTCCGCTTAAAATCACATAAGTTACAAAAAGCAATCATAAACGTAGCTTAGACACTCCTTTTTCATCCACGCGAGGAAAAATATCACAGGGGCTGTTAAACTTGGTATTAAGATGTGTTTTCATCGATCAGATCACAAGTGGACGAGAGAGAGACATTACGTTTACACTTGGTGTTTAAATCGGTCTCTTTTTGTCCATTTTCGACCGCTTCTCTTCAGATTACTGAGGAGATGGTCTGTGGACCAGTTCCTCTCCTGTCATTTACTCATGAGCTAGAGTAATGACGGGTTTAAATGGACGCGAACTAATATGTCAGAGTCCAATGCTTATGTTTAAGTAAACGTTACATGTCCGTGTATATGTAAGAGCTTTCTCTGATATTGGTAATAAGATCGCTCAACTTTCACACGCTTGTAAAATGAAACGAAAGACGCGCAGATCAGACGCTTTTATCAATGAAAGGCTAAAAATAGCGCTGTACACCGTGTGTTTGTGTTAGAGTTCAGAAAAGATGAAAAACATTTATCTCAGTACCTCAGATTACATAAATGGGCGGAGAGACGGCGTGTGGCTGTTCCAAGACATTAAACCACATGAACGTTTACACTAACAAGTGTTACGCATACCCATGCTATAGTTAGCCAAGGAACTATAAAACTTCAAGTTTACAACATAAACTGTATAGATGTAAACGAATATGCTGAATTACCTGTGGTGAAGATAGAAAGTAACTTGAGTCCAATGAGCCCCATCTTGGAAAACTAACTCCAATATTGACTTTGGTCTTGATGTTTTTCCTGTCGCGTTGTCGTTTAAAATCCCTGTTTCGCTTCCTTGGCGACTTGTTTTAATGTCCTCGAGAATAGTTCTTCAACAGGCTTTCAAAGCATTAGATCGCAGGTTTATCACGGCGTGCGGCCGAAGGATTCAGTCTAACGCAGGTCGCATATCCGGGCTGCATACGTCATCAAGCCTGGTTTATTTAAATTAACTGAGCATTACATTCGCAAGTCATAAGCATATTACATCAATTTACAATTAACTAAGAATAAATGTCAGCTTTATAATTGTTAATATTCTGAAATAAGACTGTCTTGATGACGTATACCGCCTACACATGCAACCTCCGTAGGCTTCAGCTCGCGGCCAGCTTGAGTGTGCTCTGAAAGCGCGAAAGGCGGAGCTTGAATTTCAGGAATGTCCCTCGTCGGCGAATGTATTTCAAAGATGGAGGCACAACATGGATTCAGCCAGAGAGCGCTACGGCGGTATGTATTTTAAATAGCAGATTCTACACTTACGAGAATACTTTGATTAGTGGGGTGGAAGTAATTACACATGAATGAGCACATACTTTTGGAAGAAAACATGGGTTTTTGCTAAGAATAAACTAAAAAAAGTACACACTGGAGCTTTAAAGTAAATTCAACCTACTATTTTAAGTTTTGACTTGTGATAAGTTGAAATAACTTATAAAAACAAGTTGAAATTGTTAGACTTAATTAGTTGACATAAAATTACATGTTGATTTAACATAATTTTTACAGTGTACAGTAAGATGATGACAAAAATCATAATTGCTGATAATTCACCTTGACATTGTAATTGCGATAATTATTGTAGATTCATAGACTTTACATTGAACTTTTGGAGTGCATAACTAAAAAAAAAAATAACGTAAATAACAAATAATAATGGAAGTTATGTAAAAATAAAAAAACAAATGGCTGAAGGACACGTCAACTCAATTTTAAAATTTCTAATTTACCACTGTATTTGGTGCCCAAACATACTAAAAACGCACAGAAATGAGCACAAATGGACAGCTGTAATTGAGGCTTTTGACGATTATGTAATTGTTTTACCCGTAATTATAATGGCGATTAGTTTTTCAATTAATTGTGCTGCCCTAGTGTACATGTGTCTTCAAAAGCTAAAAAATGCCATTTTTACAATTAGATTTTTTTACCTGATCTATAAAATTATTTTGGCATTACGGCACTCAGTCGGGTTACATAATATTCGTAACTAGATTAAAACCACTTAATTTAGATGTTACATCATAAAGCTTGTTTTGCAGGCTATTTGATATTTTAACATCATAATGCATTTGCAAGTGTGTTTTTATTGTGGCCGCAGGAAGGCGGTAGTCAACCTCTGCATCTCTCCTGCGACCTGTTCTCTTTCCCTCTGGGCTTGACGTGTGAAACGCAGCACAAAGCGTAGGATGCTGGATCAGCATGCATACGACATAAAGACTGCTTTTGTTACGGCCTGCACGCTCATGACATCTATAGCCCCCCCAACCAACCTAAACTACACCGGACTGTAGAAAAAAAACCCTACGGGGAGAACGGACGGTCCATTTTTAATCTCTCAAATGCTGACAGCCATAAAACTTTTTACCAAAATAAATGAACCTTAAAAGATGTTTTCCTTCCTCATTTACCCTTGAGGGTCAATAAAGTCTTATCTTGTTCCATTCTGGATCCCATTTTAGTGAATTTGTCTTGCTGCAGATTTATTATTCCATTCTTATCTAAAGTTCTACCTAAAGGAGGATCAGATTAAGTTCTTCAAATGCGTAATGCAGTTTAAGCTGAAACAGATCTTTAGCAATGTAGTTATTCCAAGTAAAACTAGAAATTTGAAATGCCTCTGCTGTCTGATGAGCAGACTTGCACACGTCTATTATGCTTCAGCAGATGCAGGCCTTAGATCCTACGTCGCCTTGCACCCACCGGGTTGATATTGCACCATGTTCACCTCAGCCTATTAAAGGTTGGGATTCCCATCGGGGAACACTCAAGCACAGACAATTAATGGAACAGGAAAATAAGAAGAGAAAACTATGACAAGATAATACGTTTGCGATAATGAGCGTCGACTGACCTATAATCAGTTTTAAAAATGAATTTTAACCAGGAGAATGTCCTTGAACACCAGCAATGACAAGTGGCACATTCAATGCAGTTTATCTAGAAAAGTTTGTTATTATAGATTTAAGCCATGTAGGGGCGGTTTCCCGGACAGGGATTAGACTAATCCTAGACTAAAATAAATGTAAGAGCAGTCCAAACTGAAAACCACTTGCACGGACATATCTTAAAATTCGTCAGTGACCTTTGTTTTGCCACAAGTAATGTTTTTAGTAAGGCATGTTTGTTAAAACTAGTTTAAACTAATCCTGGTCCTAGTCCTGGTTTAAGATAATCCATGTCCGGGAAACCACCCCTTAGTGTTGTGGTGATTACCATGAGAGGCATGAGATTCCCGTTCTGATTTTACCTAATGTAATTTTTAATAGATAAAAAGATTAATTTAAAAACATTGTTGCAATAATATAATGAATTTGTTTTTATGACATTTTTAATTCAATCTTGTTCAAAGTATATGTAACCAAGACCATCTACAGACGCTAGTCTGGCCTAAATTATTTGTAACGAAGACTGCCAACAGATGCTGCAAAATCTAGCAGCTACAGTACATACTTTCTGAATTTAGTGGGAAGATGTGCCCGGTTCGTGTTTAGGAAAAGTTTATTTCATGGTCTTCAAATCCCATCACTAAAAACGGTTTTAACATTTTAATAATGATAATTATTAAATAATACATAATAATACATTTATATGTAAAGAATTTAATCTTCTAGTTTATGTCAGAGCGTTTCCTGTGCACCCAATAGACTACGCCCAGCACATCCCTCGCTCCCGCAGTTAAAGGTTGCAGGACAGAGGGTTGACTTGGGTGTAGAAGGCTCAGCTGGGGCAGATCCTGGAGGTCTCGTATATTCGGAGGCAAAATGACGTGGCACTTGCAAAAGCAGGCTGCACCGGATTTTAAAAGCCAGAACCCTTTAAAGTGCCAGAACTGTTCTTGTTCCTCTCTCTCTCTCTCTCTCTCTCTCTCTCTCTCTCTCTCACACACACACACACACACAATGCACCTTCTGAACTTGGGAAAGAAACACTAGCTCAGATTGGACATTTACTGAAGCTATTTGGAATGATGAGGAATAGATAACATTGAAGGTTATTTAGGAGGAATTAATCAGCACTGAATGATATTTGGATACTGATGTAGCAGTTACTTTGTGCTGTATGCAGAGGTCAAAGTCTTGTTTTATATTTTAAGGACTAAAACAAATACATATTTTATTCTTCACAAAATTGTCCCCTGTAAAATGTTAATGCATTAGAAAGAAGTTATATAATTTAACACTGTTGAAAACTTTTCGGGCTGGAGTTCATTTTGATAGTCATCTGCTGAAATTACAACTCATTTGGTTTGTGTTTTTGTGCTCTCCCCCCCACCGCACGCTTTTTTGTTTTCACAAACTGCTTGCATCCCTTAATAAATGATCCACCTGTTGATTTTCATTTGTCGCGTCGCACTTGTATCATGTTTTTATTTTGATCCAAACCACCGTTTGTCCAGTAGTGTTTGGAAGTTTCAGAGTTAATCGAATTGTGGGATAATGCCACAGAACCAAATACAAAGTGCACAGCAGAAAGGTCTGGAGATTCCAGCATGCGGCAGCTAGCAGCCGTGCGAGTGAGCTCTGATCAAGTGGACACGTAGAAAGTTTTTCCTTTTTAAATCTTTGTTTACTTTTCTCACAAGACAATATTTAAGGTGAGTTACTTTTAGAGGAGTAGTTTTGTTTTTAGCTGTCAGATACAGGCATATTAAACTACGTCAAACATAATCTAATTTAAAACTAAGACCTTTGTAAGAATTAATTTAGGTTTCTGTAGTATGTATCTGCTGGCTGTTGTACCTGATAGTGTAAAAAATCAGCATGGCACTCACGAATTGTATAATAAAAATATGCACAGTAACCTGGTTTTGTAACTTTTTCTAATTCTAACTTTTCGTAACCATAAGCAAGACTTATAATATCAAGGTTTAAAATCATAATAGCACTGATTTGAAGAAATAAACTCTATGTAATGTAGTTTTCAGTATGTAGGTCAGGATTTTATCAGCTTCAAATCAAAGTTTGAGATACATATTTATTAATTTAAAAAAAAGTTTATTTAACAATGCAATACTAAGGGAAAATCTATACATATAATAAATATTTAATAACAAAGATTTGAATGTTTTATTAACTAATAAATAGATTAGCTAATTGATTATTCCTGTTAAATCCTTTTATACAGTTTATTATGCTTACAAGTCAAATAAACAGCTATTAAAATTTTTATTTTCATTGCAGACGTAGAGATCAGGGACAGATGGGATAAATATTCTCAGATATTTTACACAAGCAATTTGCACTACATTTGTGTTTTTTTTTTTCTTTAAAGTTTATTTTTTTTCACATTCAAAAGTGCAATATTTTAAAAGCTGCTTCCAAATTTTTTTAACCTTTTTCTTTAAACGCTAATAGGAACAAGCTTCTGGCTTTGTTTAGTCTCCGTGTACTGCCAAGGAAAGAAAAATGAGGACAAATGAAGTTTACAGGCTTTCGTTAAAGTATTTAAGCAAAGACATAAATTCTACAATTTTTCTATCATTTTGTCAAAGTGCAGAAGAGGAAGAAATAAACAAAAAAAGAAAAAAAATCATTAAGGATTAGTTTGGGACAATGCAGATGTTTCCTCTTATTTCAAATAATAAATACAAAATATCACTTTTAATAAAACATATGGACATTTTTTGTTTTTCATTTTGCACATTTATATGTCATTTACCATTTGACACTGTGTTCGTTTTTTTTCTTTTGCGTGGCATATTACTTATTTTACACAATGTAAATTGCTCTCTGTAATATTTGTGCTGTTTGTAATATTTAACAGAGACTAACATTACTCCTCAATAAAAAAAATCACAAGAAACACTTGCTCAGTATATTTACTGTTATAAACCTATTATATAGAATGCAAAAATGCAAATACATTTAAATGCAAAATATCTCAAACATTTTTTCTGTACAAAGTTTTAAATAGTTAGTGTTAAAGAGTTATTCCTGAAACATGCCATTTTAATGTCTTTCATTTTTCTTTATCACAGTTATTATAATAAACACTTGATGTAAAATCCATACCTTTATTTTTCCTATGTTGTGACTTTTAATTTTTTTTAGAATCAAAATCTAAACACTGCTTAGACCCAAACTATAGGTCAAATATAAAATACATATAAAACTATTCTATGATATTTCTAATTTATTTTATGAGCATGTTTTTTGCTGTATTTGATTAATGTGTTTTAAACAAAATTTCCATGTTGCCTTTTTTTCTGTAATCAATGCATGAGCTGGCCATCAGTGTAATGCTCTGGCTCTCTTAACACGCATTCGGTGTTACACCCGCTCTCTGACCATGCCGCATCAATCGTAACACACTGGATTTTTTCATTACAAAACATAACGATGCTACTTTTATTTGTAATATCAGTATCTGCACAATTAAAAGCAGTATGGCCCATCCTGCCTGAACTTACATAGATGCCTTCTCATATCAGAGATGACCGCCATGTTGTGTAACTGTCCACCATTTTGTGATTTCAGACCTTAACTGTAGCACAGCTGCCCCACCCTTGCAAAATCGCGCAGCCCTATCCCGACAGATCCAAAATGTTGACGCTAATCCTAACTGCTTTCTTCTGCAATAATCGAGCTCACAAACTTTTCCTCGTCGACAGAGACGTTATTTGCTACTTTTGAAATATTGTTGCTTGCACTTCTTCAAAGTAAGGTGTGATCGAAACATTTCAGAGAAGTGTAGATTATATTGTTTTAAAATTGGGGGAATGTGGTATTATTTCGTTTGCTAGCATTTGGTACAGCAGTATTTTGGTACAGCAGGATGATGTGCTCACATGAACTGACAGGACAACAGGAAAGATTACCTGGCATATATTGTCTGTTAGATGGCATCAAACAAGGTGTGTGTATTTGTTTAAAATTATGCAACCGGTAAAATGTTACTTTATGGCCAATGAATCGGTTCAAACATGTTGTGGATTTAATTATTGTCTTTGTACGTAGATTTATACGGTGTAGTCCATCATAATCAGTAAAGCTTAAGTAATTGTTGCCAGTGAATTCTTAGCTTTTAACTAAGACTCATTTAACACAAAAACAATTAATTTCTTATTTAAAACTGACTTAAAAGTGGAGGTATTTAGCTGGTTTCACCTTGTTTTTTATTATACATTTCTTATTAAACAATATAAATTATACATTTCAATTTATTATTGTGCTTACTATGTTTTTTGTTGTAGTTGCTTTTAATATTTAATTAATACATTTTCCCAAAAGTCTAAATTCAGCATAAGAGCTTACTCTTTTCTACAAATAATTTTATATTATACATATTTGATTTTATTAAAAATATTATATTGTGTATGTATCATAATTGTTAAAATTCATTCACCGGCTCTCATTTCTGTCAGGGCCACGGCGAGGCGTAAAGGTCATTTAATGTCTCATAATGGCAGGCGGAGGTCAGGGGAGTTAATCGGGGTTGATGGAGGGGCCCTGTGAGTGACAGACCTAAGGGGCTCACCTCTTAATCTCTGTTTGTCTGTTTTAGTGCTCTTTACCTACACAAAGCAAACAGCACACTCCCTCTCAATGAACACCAGCCCGCTCCCAGCCTAACACTTCTGACCTGTGGGTCGTGCCCTTTGTTCCTCTCTCTTCAGAGTTTGACCTCAGATTTCACCTCTGTAATTGAGGAGTCCTGTAGACACGTGCCCACAGGGGCCCGGGAGAGACCACCACCGCTGCAAACTCACAGCTACCTCTGAGCGGACAGAAAAAAATGCATTTAAAATGCCTTTTTTATGTCTTATGGGTGACATAAAAAATAAGGTTGGACAGATCTTGATTTGTTACTCACTTTACAAGCCGTTTTCTTTGATGCGCAAAAAGTAAATGCTGTGTTTTACAGAAATGTTAGCACTCAAATTGGCAGTTTTGAATCTGTGGTGTCTGTTTAATTGTCATTTTATATGCGCTTGTATTTCTTTATCTGTTATGGCCTGATGATGATGATGATCTTCAGTAAATGAGGAATCTAAATTGATGAACCAGGCCAGGTCTGGGCCTTTTGAGATCTTTTAATCTTAGCTGGGTTTGTGTTTATGTGTCATAATTTATTTTATGTTTTATAGGAGTGTCAGGTTGCTTTTTGAGCAGTTGGCACTTGGTGCTTTCCCATAACACTGATGAAAATGTGTTGGTTAAAAGCTCATGTTATTAGTTTTTACTCATTCCCTTCTCGACAAAAGCACAATTATGGGCGGAAAATTGGGGCTTGGTGATGGGCGTGTGCAACACATGGCTGCAGATTCCCTCCGATGCTTGAAGTTATTCTAGTCGAGATTTTGCCATGCTGATCATCAGTCAGAAAATGTTGTGAATGATCATTTTAGTGATACAATGTAGAATGCGCTAACATTAACATATAGTATCCAAATATTGCATTGTATTATTTTTGCTATTACACAATATTGCAATAATTGATCTAATGTTCGGGGTTGAAATAGTTAATATGCATACTTTATTTTCTGTATTTCCCTAAGGATGTCGTGGTAAGTGGAATAACATATGCAGTAATGTATGCTGCCGTGCAAAGCATTTTATTCTAATAGTGTATTATTTAAATATCTCTAAACTGTGTCAGATGTGCAGCACTAACATAATTTTGGATTTCGGAAGGTATAATTATTAACTGCTGACATTTGCAAAAGCAACCAGGCGCGCCATGCAAATTGCCCAATGTCGTATTTGCGCCTCTGCCTTTTTAACCTTTCAATGACGGTAACCCAAAACGCACTGTAGTCATTATTGCTCTTTTGTAACTTTAACCCTAGAACACATACAAGCTTTTCAAATCACATGAGAGTCTTTTAAAAATGATCTCAGCGATGGTGCATTAAAGTGCTCTGAGGTTGAGCCCTGAAAAGTACCATAAAGAGTTTGTTTTGATTGGCGTTTGATCATTTGGCGTTTGTCTCAGAGCCTTGTGAAGGATGGGGCCTTACAGAACAGCTCGCTGTTTGGGAGTTGGCAGCCGACCCAAAACCAAAATTGTATCCTCAAATGAACTTTAATGCAATGTACAACACTGCACGCGTGCCAAGTCCCGACTTCCCGCTTACACGTTCTTTAGTAAACATGCAGAAAAATTAACACAGAATCGGTCCGCCTGACATGTAAAGACAGAGAACAGAACTTGAGAGGGAATAAAACTTTAAGGGATTGTATTGTGTTTTAATGGGAAGAACAGATTTCTTTGCACAGTCGACCGTGTGCTGCTATTTCTCATGTAAAACGTACCGTCTTTGCGCTCGGCGATCGTGATTGGCTAACGTACATGGCGCAATGTGACGTAGACGCTTCGCACCTTGTGCCAGAGTGTGACCTGTTGTCTTAAGCGAATCAGACTTGAAAAGTAAGAGGGGTGAGCGCTTAAAATTCGATTTAGCTGGAACGGTTTTATACGGATGCAACTCAGCCCAGATTTGGTGTTGGATTGAGGGTGTGGTGTGTGGGTTGCTACAAACCAAGTGTGTGTGTGTGTGTAATGAGAGGTCAATGCCATGAGAGAAGAGAGCAGAAAGAGGAGGCCGTGAGTGTGGCGGGGAGATCTGGGCGGATCAGGGTTTTCGATCCCTCCTCCACATTTGTGTGTGTGTGTGTGTGTGTGTGTGCATGCCTGATGAGCAGCAGGAGCCTTCATGCAGTCGTGTTCGTTGAACGTCGTGCATGCTTTTATCAACTTTGTAGTTCGATAAATATGGAAAACAACAGCCATAAAAACAACAACCGGGTCGTGATACAACACCTGCAGTCAAGGGAACACAGAGACCGAACGCTGACCTCACACTAGCATGTTTTGGTATGTGGTTTTGGTATAATTCTTTTTGTAGTAAGATCATCCGTTTGAACTATTTATTCGTTGCAATGATTGTTAAAAAAAAAAAAAACAGCTGGACAGGTCTAAAATAGTTGCACGGAACAGTACTGGCACGTTTACGTGAATGCGTAAATAGGTTTATTTGTAAAAATAAGCCACAAAATAAGTCAGTTTTCTGCGTCATTACCACAATAAAGTACTGTAGTGGATCACAAGTGCTTGTAATTCTAAACATGCTGCTCATCGAGGCATGGTCAAAACCTCAATCGGTTGTAGGAGGGAGGCGCGAGGGAGGTATGCCCTGAATGATTTAAAAACATGATTGGCAGCACGCTCAGCTAATTATAAACGCAACCTCTCCCCACCAAAACCCAGGCAGGATCTCAGGTGCCCGGGCACGGCTGCAGTGTGTGTACTTGTTTTTGTATATGTGGTCACTGCAGATGAAATCTCATTGCAAATTGTGACAGATGTTTTACCTCCAAAGACTGTTCCTGTCAGTACTTGACTCCCACTTAGGGCAGCGGGAGAAGGTCCTGCTAATGTTTGCACACTTCATTTTCCCAGAATTCCCCATGCTCGATGGTCATCTCTCACCCAGTTTGAGGGTTTAGGGGTTGAGAATTTTTTTTTTAACCTTTTAAGACGTGGACATCAATTTTTGTGTTGTTTGCACCATAATACTTAATTCTGTGTAACTGGAACCTGTTGTACACAAACGTGGACCTGCTTCATTTTCAAATAAAAATGTTGGTTATTATAATTATTAGTTCTTTCTAACCCCCAAATAGCTGGTAGAAATCTGAAAAAAGACAAACCAAAGCTCAGGTCGTAGGAGGTTAATTCTACTTTGCTATGTACTATTAGGGTTAATGCAATTAATCGCTTTTGATTTTTAATTTTTGATTCAAACAATTATTGTGCGATTAAAATATAAATTGTGTTCTGCTTGAAGCCTATTACTTAAGAAAAAGGTTTAAAAAATACATATTTTCAAAGTTATTAGGTAATCGTGTTAAATAATCGTAATTATGATTTTGCCCATAATCGAGCAGCTCTACTTTGTACTTTGTTTCAGGGTTGCCACAGTGATGTGGAAATTAAGTCACGGAAATGAATGAAATTCTAAAAATATTCTGTAAAAAATATAAATACAGAGAGATATGCTCGGGTCTAAAACTTGCAATTGAATACAAAAAAGCTTTTTGTGAGTGCAGTGCCGATTAAATGAAGGCTTTTTAAATAATCATAACCAAATGGAAAATTATGAAGTGTTGTTTTTGTTTAGATGTTAAATGCATTAAAGCCCAATGAAAGCTAAAGATTGAGTTTTGTCCTGGCATTCGAGTGAGCATGCTCATTGAAAATGCTGTTTGAATGGTTAGTAACTGGTGTAAGCGTATGTTTGTGTGCACTCTCCGGGTGAACCGAAGTCTGTGTCATGGTTCTCTCCTCACAACAGCCCTCCCTTCCCCATCGAGCCCTCTCTTACTGGCTGAAGCGATGATTTAAAAAAAAAAAAGATTTGCTCACGTACTCCACTGCCTCTCGGTTTCATCATCAACTTTTTTCCCTCCACTTTAGTTTTCCCTCTTCTCTAATTCCCCCCCTTCTCTCTCTCTCTCTTTCTGTGCAGAAAAAAAGCTGTTTCCACAGTGCAGTCTCCGCCCCATTACCCAGGCTGTGCCAAGAGAGGGCGGGATTTCTGTTACTCTCTGAATTTTAACCCTGTAGCACAAACGATTGGCTGTAGCCAGTAGTTCCTTTTTGTGACACAGCCACAGTGTTTTCCTTGACTTCCTTTAAATGGCGTCGAAATGTGCATATGTGGTTTGGTCCCCTTGAAACTTTCAAATAGCGACCAGAGGGGTGTAGAGCATTGGTAGTTGTCGTCCTTGCCAGGGTTAAAGGATCCTTTCTGTCGGCCAGCTTTTGAAAATGGCCGTGTTCTCCTGCTTGTTGCGTATCTTGGTGAGGGGAGGTGCCGAGAGTTCTATCACTTTAGCACCACCCTCTCTCTCTCTCTCTCTCTTCTCTCGCCCTCCCTCTCTCATACAGTGCTTCTTTCTCTTGCTCGCTCTTTCCCTCGCTCTAAAAGGAGTGCAGGAGGGCGGTGTTGGAGCTTTTTCTGGGACAGGTGCCAATTCCAAACAAAAGACATAAAAAGGCAATGAGTGAGAGATGCCTCGAACGAAAGCAAGAAATATGTTGCATGATTCAAACGAAAGAGCAAGTTTGTTGGTGACCATGTGCACGGCCGTGTGCACATCCGCGCATGGAAATGTGGAGCGAACGAGTGCCAGAGCTGCGATTTTGAATACTTTTTGTAGGTCTGTCTCTCTCGCGCACTCTCTCCTCTAGAGCTGTTCATCCACTGAAGGCATTTCAGTCATGGGGGGTGAGGGGAGGGGGCTCAGTTTTCAAGCTCCTGAATTATTCATAGGCCTGGGCCAACGCTGCGATCGGACTGGCTGGGACATTAACATGCAGCGGACATTCTGTTTGTCTGTTTGCTAACATTCCTCATTCAAAGACTAGTTAACTGCTAGACGGGCCGACACACGTGTCTCTCAGACTGCTATTGTGGCATGGGCCTGGTCGTCCCAGATGAGGGGACTGCGGGCATACGTGTAACCCGGTGCTTGGGACCTGCAGCTTGGGTGGGAGGGTTGGTTTGGCCCCCCGGCCTACCTCCTTCAATCCTTATGTGACTGCTGTGGAAAGCTCACTGCCTGCTCTCTCTTTTTCTTCCTCTGTCTCTCTTCTTCAACACAGGGCTGGTGAAGTGAGAAGAAAAGGCCTTCAGCACTTGCCTGGAATGTTTCTATCTACCGACGCCTGTTTATATATAAGGTAAGTTGCATTTCGTTTGCTGTTTGGTTTCGCGACAAACGTGCATTTCTTTCTAGATTTAAACAAATCTATAGGTTAAGAACGCACGCAAAGCGTCTTCTCTTTTATTTGGCTGGGCTTTACGGTGAAATTTGTTTTGCGCGAAATTTTCGTTTATAAAATTCCTCACGCAAATGGCGCTTAGGAATACGTAAAGGGAATTACAAGAGGCACCTAAAAGGACTGATGACTAAGGTAGTCAGTAATCCACATGGCAAAGTTTGGGGGTTAATGTTTCATTTTCTCAACCTTTCAATGTGCTTACCCTAGCCCTTTATCATATCGAGTGGATATTGCCCTGTAGGATCGTCATAATCACCTTGTAATGTGGTTTATCTAACGAACGGTCGATTAATTACGATTATTATTGTTACTCTCTAACTCCAACATCATTCGTATTCTAAGTGTGTGCAGTTATTTGTTAAAATTAAAAGGTTTGTGATTGCATTTTGTGTTCATTTTAAAGACGTCTCCGTTAACGTCTTTTTTCTTTTTATATATACATTTATAATTTGGTGCAATTACTATTATTTAATGCCCGCTTTTTACCGGTCTCTGTGTAAATTGCGCTTAAAAAATTTTTTTATGTACACATATTTATTTTTTCAAAGAACTTCTTAGCAATGTATACACACATTTTTCTATTGATATTAAATATACTGTATATTGTAACTGCGCTCTTAACGAAACCATTTGACGATTTAGAAATAAAACAATGAAATATTTGTAGACCTGTTCAAAAACACGGTTTTTATAAATATTTCTTGTTTTGGATTTTTATACTTGCGTGGTTAGAAAAGAAATTACCATCACAGTACCCTTTTCTCTCTCTCTCTCTCTCTTTCTCTCTCTTTCTCTCTCTCTATCTCTCTCTCTCTCACACACACACACACACACACACACACACACACACACACACACACACACACACACACACACACAAAAAGCCCTCTCAAGATCCTTTCAAAATTGAGTAATTGATAAGTAAAATCAAGTTTAGTGACTACTTGAGAATTTCACAGTGAACTGCAGGGTGATATTTGAGTATAATTTAATAAGATCCTGTGTGATCAATACATAACGTCTTGTGCTACTAGGATTGACGTTAAACAGTTTTGTTACTTCTTTCATAAAAATGATTTTGGCTCATAACAGGCTGTTTAGTAGCGAGAGTGAGAAAGTCAGCGGCAGTGCTGCTGATGAAGTGCATTGGCACAAAAATGACACGTTGGGTTGGCAGTGCCCTCTCTCCACCCCCCTTTTTGGATGTGAATGGAGTGTTCCAGAGATGATGTATAGTGTAAAGAACAGAGCAGGTGGCATCATCTAAGAATTAGAGGGGGTTGGGAGGAAGATTTCATTTCTCTTTTAGTTTTATGCACTTAAGATTGATCTTCATTGTTGTGTGGATATGTATATGCTCTTTTAACACAATAAGGATTATTTTACCTTACAGGTTAAGATGCGATATTTACTTTTAAAAATGACCTAAAAGTTATCATAGTAAGAATTATGGTTGTCATAAATGTGCTTGTGTGTGTTTGCCATTTTAAAATTTAATGGCCAAAATAGAAATGCATGTGTGAAAAATTCCCAGACATGCCAAAGAACAGCCAGCATGCGTGCACTAACAGAGACACCCACCATCGCTGTCACGTACAGACGTACATGCACACACACCCAGACACACTTGCAGCCATGTGCTCCATAAAAGACCCCTGATTCAGCCCTGAATAGAGTTCCCACGCCTCAGTGTGTGTGTCTATAATAGTTAAGGGTGTAGACCCCCCACTCCCCCACCCTTTTCAAAAGATACTTGTGTACTCACACATACACAGACACACACACAGTCTAGACTAAAGATGTCTCCATTCTGTTTATGTGTTTTTTTAGCAGCTACACACTTTGAATCGATAATTAGTTCATTTTAGACAAAGTTACATTCGATGCAGGACGTGAACAATTTCGAAAGCTTTATAATTCAGTAAGTATTAAGTAAATCTTTAGATTGCAATAAATTGCACTTAAAAATAAAATCAGTTTTAAGTTTTAAAATAAACTTACACTTAATGCTTAATCAGTTTTCTTAATGTCTGATTACTTATTATATTAAACTTATGGCAGTTTAATTGAACTACAGTTTTGCATTAAGAACATTAATGATGTGAACCTGCAAATTCTGTACCAATTACATCACGATTTACTTAAAACAAAATTAGTGTGAGCTGCCTCAAGCATGTTGTGTTCACCGTTGAATATTAATGGGTGTGTTTTGAAAGATATTAATTGGGTTAATCAGAATGTAGTAATGATGTGTAATTATTTAATTTCAGGGTTTCAAAATGTTAAAAGATCAAAAGTCTGTGTGTGTCTGTGTCCCTGTGTGTGTGTGTGTGTGTGTGTGCGCGTGCATGCTGTTACTTGATAAAATTTTATTTTACGTTTTTTTTGTGATGTACGTGATGTGTTTTGTATGATATTTATTTTTAATACCTAGAGGGTAAAAGCAGAAAAAGCTGGCAGACATTTGCATACCAGTGTGTATGCATGTTTGTATGAAATATTTAAAAAATTTTGTCACCGCTTAAAAATAGGAACATACGTGATGTTTTTATTTGAGTGCAGAAAACATCAGAGTATTATTTATTATTGCTGTAAACATCAGAGTATTATTTATTATTTCGTTTGTAAAAAATATTAAAACAAATATTAAATACATAGTTTTTATTATTAATATTGACATAACCGTAAACGCAGAATCATTTATTTCATGCTATTTACTTGACAAATAGAAAAAAAACTTTACAAAAATTATAATAATTTTATCAGGTATGTTTTGCATGTATAGATGTGTCTTTTAGTTTCTGTCTTTCAAACTTTCTTTCAAACTTTAAACACTTGTTTGCACATTTAGATATAATGTATTTTACATTTTTCAGTTTTTTTGATTTATCTAAATGGTTTATAATTTTTTGTCTTTAAAAATATTATAAATATAATCATATTTTATATTTATTTATGAATTAAAAACCTCACCTTAATATGGTAGTCCCACAGCAAGTGTAGTGGAAAACCTAATTTATAGAGCAAATAAATATTATAGATTAAGTGCATACAGGAAAAACATTATTATTATTATTATTTTCATGTTAATATATTTATTAATTCCTGTAATAAATAATTATACGTATGTAAGTACTGTGAGTGTAGTGTGAGTTTAAAAAAACTCTTTAACAATTTTCTGGCAATTATTTGAATAATTTTAGATCGACATAAGTGGCAAAAATCAACACCCTAAATAGAAACAAGACAGGCGTGTTCTCATACATTCCATTACAATCAAGATCCCTAACCAGTAAACTTCACTCAACACCCTATAGTGACTGAGGGCATTTAAGGATAACATTTCTCAACCAACTTATTTCCCATGGGCGCAACAGGAGCCAGACATGATTGGCAGGTGACAAAAGGTGGGGCGGAGCCGAGTAATTGTTAATCTCTAGGATGATGCCACGACAGAGAGGCGCTTGCGATTTAGGAGAAATAGCTTGCATTCTTGCTGTGAAGTTTGCATGCATGTATATTTAATAGATAAACGGTTTGTTTCATTATAACATATTACAGTCATATTAATCATAAGCTCTAGAAAATACGTGCAAATAAACAGCCGAAGCAGCAAAGACAAAGCAGAAAAATATTATGATCACTTATCAGTCGTGCAATCTACGGTTCAAAGTTTAAACTCAAAGTCCATAAAAGCCATTCATGTCCTGTCAGCCTGCAATATCTTGAACCTCGAGCAAGTCATCAGGTCTTTTTGACAGATATAACACTTGATATAAACAGATTTACCTTATGAACAATAACCAGCTTAAGTGTCAGTCAACAGTTCCTAAATCAGCAACTAAATGAAATGTCTTGCGCACGTCTCTTTGTCTTCACGTGTTTGTGCCTGTAATGTTGACTCTACGCAAGCAGCAATATAAACAAATTAAAAGTTAGCTGTTAGATTCCTCTATAATGGGCCTATTGGCACTAAAACATTCTTACTAATAGTGAAAATCGCTCTAGTCGCTGGTGGACGGCGCCACCTTCTGGCTATAACTAAGCTACTCGATTACCTTTCTAAGCTTTGTGGGAGGACAGTTTCAAGGTCTTTATGAGCACTAATGTAAAATACATGACAAATATTTATTGCTAAGAATGTCATAATTTGCCTGAGTGTTTAGTGTACGGTAAATTGCTTATATATTAGACATCTGATGCCTCTCTTTATTAATTGCTGCCTTAGGGAGGATTTAAAGAAGTCTTTGTGTATAAATAAAGACATAATATGTGTTGTAAAGTGTGCCAAGGGATTTTCAGACTAGTTTTGACACGATGACATGATAATAGTAAACGTTTTGCCGGAAAAAGATTTTCTTTTCTGTCACAGTGCTTTGTTCTGTATGGTTAGTTTCTGATCCGTCTTTCTCTTTTACAGAGAACGATCCAACTTCCATTATATGTTAAATGAAACAAAACTTTAGGTAAAATACAGCAAGCTGATATTCAAGCATAGACCATTTCAGAAAACCATATATAAAATAATATGTTTATTCAGGTACAGATACATAAAAATACTAAATATGAAACTTATGAGAAAAAAAAGTGTAATTCCCTGTACAAAATGTTCAAACGCAAGATGTAGTGAGACTCTACTGTGATGCATCTGTGCAAGCAGTTGGACATTGTTACTTCATGTCATAAAAGTTTATTTTTTTACACGTTTTCTACAACACCAAAAGTGGCCACAGTAATACGCACTTGCGCTTTAGTCATTGTACTCTTAGTGTGAGGTTAAACTAACCCAATGACAGGAGAAGGAATTTGTGGTCAATTCATCTAACTGTTGTTTGTGTGTATATATATCTATCTATCTATGAGTGTGTAACTACTCACTCCTGTGAGGTTCGTGGCCTGTGTGAGTCAGCAGCGTGTGTGTGCCTGAGGTAAACCACACTGCTGCCCACAGCCTTACTCATTCACACTGTACCCTGCTTGATCTGACCACACACACACTAGTTTCCAAACACCCCCATCCTAATACTCGCGTGCACTCAGGTGTACCCGTACAACAACATACAGCGTAGATGTCAAATATCATGTGATTTTGGTGCATGAGTAATTCTCCCTCTCGTCCTTTTTTTCACAGATGGCAAAACCAGAAGTTTTGAAGAATTTTGAAGGATCTCGGAATGAAGCTGAAGCTATCAGACAGAGGTGATAGTGGGTGTATTCGGTAAAAAGCAAGGGAGTGAAAAGTGAAAAGTGGTTTTACGCAACATACAGTACATGTATTTAACCTTTTAGAAGCCATAGAGCTAAAAGTCGCACTGTGTTGTGCAATCCTAGCCTTTGATGATACGCAGTATCAGATTTTATCAGAAGGCATTTTGTCAGAAAACATGAAATGGAAGCTATGGACGCAGGAAGAAAGAGGAGAGAGAGTTATTTGGGGTGAGGTAGTAGGTTGTATAGTTTGAGGGTTTAACCCTTGCTGTCAGATAACTATACAACTTACTGTCTTTCCCGAAGTGACCGCAGTGCCTTCGCTTCAGAAGATCAGACATCGACGATAAATAATGGAAGCATCTGTGGATTTACAAAGTGATGTTTTGATTCTTATGTTTCCATCTGCCTTACTAAAATAAGATAGAATTTAGTTTGCGTCAAAGATTTTCGCATGTCAGTACAGAGGACAGTGCATTCTCGTGTGACTTTTAAATAAATAAATGATTTCTTTACACCAAGGGTGTGTCTCAATCAGCTCCCTTGTTCAGTAGTCAGGGCACTGATCATGGATTAGGCCATTTTAAGGGCTGTCTCAATCGCAAAATCCTTCCAGTGCACTGGAATGTTCGTTCCCTAAAAATTCCCACAATGCAACGTAAAAACCAGTGAGCATCGATGGTCCCTTTGTTCCCTTACGTGACCTTTTCTGAATCTCACCAACTGAAAATCATGTGATCCAACTTAATAAACTTTATGAAATGTGACCACTTTTATAAAAACAAACGTGTGTTTTAGTTTTAAATATAAACACACATTGCTACACAGTAAGGGAACACAATGTTAATATTTAAAATAATAATATATATTTAAAATTGTAATATATATATATATATATATATATATATATATATATATATATATATATATATATATATATATATATTACAATTTTAAATAAATATTATTATTTTAAATATTAAGTACATTTTATTTATATATATATAAATAATTATTTAAAATGTAAATATTTTATGATCACAATGCGCTTAAGCATCCACGTGACAGAAAAATAAGTGAACAGTGTCCCAATGTCAAGTGAGCTAGGGTCCTTACCAGTGCCCGAACCTGTGTACACGATATACTGATTCACGACCTCGGGAACGAGGGAACGAATTGAGACACAGAGCAAATGTGCTTGCAGGTCCAGGCTGTAATTATTACTGATAGCAATGATAACAGTAATGGCAAGAAATAGCAAAATACCTTTTTTGTATGTGGGTAGACCATTTTATAAATTTTAAATGATTTAAAAACAAAATCCAGTCTTTTTGACAGATTTAAATTTTTTTACCTGCAAGTTTTTTTTCTCATTCATTGACAATCAAACCCACTATCTAGATATTTCTAGCACCACTCTCCACTGTCTGAGGGAGTATCCCATTTGTAAAAAAATATGGCCTTTATCATGGCATACAGTATGCAGCAGTGATGTTCGTACAGGGTGAGGTAGTAGGTTGTGTGGTTTCAGGGTTGTGATTTTACCCCATCAGGAGATAACTATACAACCTACTGCCTTCCCTGAAGGGCAGCAAAACACCGCCAGAGACTCACTTTATCTACTATAACAAATTATTTTCTTTACTTGTGCTTTTTTGAAAAATGAAATGTCCCAAGCTTCCTGTTATGACATTTTTATGACAGCACAGGTCTGTGAAACTTTCCAATAAAGATGTTTGAAAGATTGCTTGTTTTTAATCATTTGTTATAATTAGGTTATTTAAATTTAATCATTTTTATAATGGATCTCATTTCTGGATCTGTTTACCCTGCAATGTTACACAGGATCAATGGCATCTTCCATCTTTTGCATACGCGGAAGTGACACAAATCTGAATGTACAGTAAGATGTATGCTTGTTTCAGTCATTCTTCATTGCCCATACTCAAGCCAAGATTATTTGTATTGTAAATAAAACATGATCACGCCCCCAGACAGCCATTAACTTATGCTAAGAGCTATAAGGCTGAAGGCAGACTGACCCTTCACTGTTACACAATTTATGGGCGCTAGCTGGCAGATATCCACAGGAGCCCTTAGACTGGCACTCCAAGAAACATTAGCATGGGATGTGTACAGAATGCACTGTTCATGTCACCTTGAAAAAGTTGCATTTTTTTGGAAACAAGTGTTATGAATGTACAGTACATTATCTCAGTGTTGCCAAAAGGGAATGTAGAATTAACTATTGTTATAAAAATGTTAGAATAAATCACTCAAGATTAAGGATTTAATATTTTTCACTGGTGCTGTCCTGTGAGCGGGACACCTAAGTTTAACTTAATATTTTTCATATTTCAAAACCTTTTAGCAGACATAATAATGCAGTAACTGTAATTTAATAAATTTGTGACGAGAGTATGCAGCAAAACTCACAGCAAATCAACATAAAGCTGAGTTGTTGGATAATTTTATGTATTAAAATATTGTAATTTTTATGTATTACAAATAAATGTAAACTGCTATAAAAATATATTTTTACCTTCAGAAACTTCCCTAAAAAACATTAAAGGGTTGTCTTTAAAACAAGATTAAAATTAGGCTTCTAGACCAAAAAAATGCCAGAGTTATATTAATTTGAAGGTGTACATCACCTTTTCACCCCCCACACTCAAAAAGGGCTTCGCCAGTTAAAGGGTTAAGTAACCTTATATAAATATTATTAGATGTTATGCAGTATGCATACAAATGCAGTAATAATGAAAATCAAGTATTAATTTTGTAGATTCTGACAACTTTGTGTCATTATGGCGTTAAAAAAAAATTTGGTAAGACCTTACAATAAAGATGTATTAGTAAATAAACATAAATGCATTAACTTACATGATAAACAATATAGTTTATCAGCATTTATTCTTGTTTATGTTAGTCAACAAGTTATTCATTTTAGTGCATGGTGCTTTAACTAATAGCTACGTGTATATATATATATATATATATATATATATATATATATATATATACACACATTCATAAATGCTTAAATTAACATGCACTAAGATGAAGTTGCTACATATATATTATGTATATATATATATATATATAGCTACGTATACTAAGATGAAGTTCATGTTAGCTAATGCATTAACTAATTTGAGCAAATAAAACCTTATTGTAAAGTGCTACAAAAATTGTATTATATATATTTTTTTTAATCCTATTGATATTTCATGAAATTAAACCAAGCTCCATTTAATGTTCAAATGTTCACCTTAATTTAATCAAAGGGAGCAAATAATATGGTTAATAACAGAGTGTCACCGCTAGGTGGCAGCAGAAGCAATATGTTGGGAACGTGGGCGATACCTTCAAAGCGTGCAAAATGAATCGGCCGCTAAGGTGATTTTAAATCTGTACTCCGCAATCAGACATGTTATTTAGATAATAATCATTTCATAGGCATTATATAGCCTCTCCGTACATAACAATAAACCAAGGCCGAATGAGCTTTGGTAATTTCAGTCATTGATATAACACAACTTCATCGCTCTTCACAACCAAGCGTGTTGCCCAGCAACTCAAGCTTAAATTGGCTGTGGGCGTGACCTCCCATCCTACGTCGCGCAATGATTGGCTGTAACAATAGGTGTGTCGGGGGGTGTGTAATTTCGTTTCCGGAACGGGGGAGCGCATCTAGCGTCAAAGCTTTTTGACAGCAGTGGTTGCGGTGAATTTTAAGTAGGACATTTAAGGAGTACTTCAGCCGATCTGAGTCTTGACAGTGTCAAAGCCCGTGTTTATATTCATGCCCGCATGACAGCCCGGGATTGGGAGGTAGACGCGCCACTTTTGTAAACAATGCGCTTGTGCAAAATGAGAATCATGTTTTGTCCGGTTATATGTACGTAAGTACTGTAAAATAGTGCGGTTTAAGCTCCTCCAGCATGTAAACATTCAAAAACAGATGTTTGTGCTATTTCCAATCATTTGTATTATACTCATGTATACTTTAATAAATCACAGGCACAGCAATAGGCGTATATTCGTATTTGACCGCTGTTGAAACCTTACAGCGTCTTTCTTATATGACACTTTGTTGCTTTTTGATTAGTCTGTTATATTAGTGAAACAAAGTGAAATTAATTTAGTTGTCATATTTAGTCGATTATCATTCAGCATAGAGCAAAAAGATGATTTTGATATTGTATTGCTGTTTATTTGTCCGTGTTTTTCTGCCCTATGATTTAATCATATAATTAACATAAATATGTGAAGCACGTGTAAACTTTAAAAGTTCAGTCTAAAATATTTATTAGTAGGTTATTATTCAAGAAAAAAAAATTTATTTACTGTCTTGTTTTACTACTATCCAAATGCAGCAACACAACTTTAGTTGTAAATGTATTATGTCAGGCATGCATTATTTATAGTAATTTTATACGAAATATAATTGTGTTATAGTTGTGATAAATTAGAATTGTAATTAAAAATGAGAGAGAATGAATCTCATATGTAGTCCTTCACAAAATTTCCAGAAGTAGTAACACATTTCATACACTGTAAAAAAAATAAGCAACATTTTTGTTAAATCAACATGTATTTAACTTAAACAATTAAGTTTAACTATTTCAACTTGATTGATATATAAGTTTGTCAACTTTTCACAAGCCAAAACATTAAATAGTAGCTTGAATTAACTTGCAAAACCAAGTTCATACTGCATTTTTTTTTACGTTGTAGAAGCTCATTGTTGCAAACTGTTGGCTTGTGATTTATTTCATACAGAGAATTGGTAGCCTACATATCTGAAACAGCAGGGTCTGTCTATTCTGTTCTGTTATTTAACTTGTTAAAGGGTCACACGCAACTTAAAGCTTTGTGTCATCATTTTGTGCAAGTGCATGGCGTCATTGTGTGGGTATGAATTAGTGAAGACCTTGTACAAGTCAGCATATACTGTAAGTTACTACATTGCATTCTCTTTAGAAGAATCCATAGGCAAGGCTGTGTATTTTTTCCCTGTAAGTTATTTTAGAGGCCTTGGATGACGTCTATTCTGTCAAACACCATTAATTATAATACAATATGGTTTAGATTGTGTATTTTAGACATTATAGACGTAAAAGCAGTAACAACATAATCAATCAATCAAACTTTATTTCTATAGCACTATACAGCAGCCACCAGGTGTCCAAAGTGCTTCACATCGGGTACAGATAACACAACATTCAAATAAAAATAGAAAAGAAATACTTGAAAGTTTGTGAATCTGGGGGGGGGGGTGTTCAAGGCCCTGGGAAGCTTTTGAAAATAAACATACATAGAGACAGGTCATTGAAAGTGCTTGAATCTATTTCATGCAAGGAAAAAAAATCCATATTATTCCCTGTGTAGTGTATCATATCATACAAAATTCTAGACTTTTTAAGCACACATGCTAAACTGTTAGTTTTAAATGGTTAAATCTTCTGTATGTGAATGTTGATTCATACCAAAATGCTTTTTTGCATAGTTGTGTTTGACACATGAAAACGTCTCGGGTTACGTATGTAACTGTTGTTCCCTGAGAATGGAATGAGGCGCTGCGTCTTCTTTGTCATACTCCCTGCGTCCCTGTAACTCCATCTTTGGCAATATGTCAGATAGCGATATACTTCCTGGCTCCCGCGTCACCCTGTCTTTGTCGTTAAGCCTCACCATTGGTTGAATTCGATATATACATTCAGACGCACGTACCCCTGAAGCCGTCCCCAGTGACGCAGCGCGAGTTCCCTCGAAAGGGAACTGTAACAATGTATCTTAAAAGGTAACACGATGTATCTTGGTCTCACTTGAAATGTGTCCCCACATTTAGTCCTTCAATTTGAGGGTATTGTGCCCGGAACGTTTTTGAAAGGTCATTAAATTTGAAGTTAACTAAGGTGTGGGAACCCTGCATTTTAAACAAATATTTTTTACGTATTGTTTTAAAAAGTACAAAATATTTTACAGTACGCATGTCAGGGGGGAGCTTGTTCCAGAGTTAAGGTCCAGAAAAGGCCCTAACGCCCCACTGTTTATACCCTGACTTAGGGACCTGTAACATACGTTGATCAGAAGACCGCAACAGACGATCTTGCCCACCCACAATTAAAAGCTCAGATAAATACTCAGGGGCAAACATTAAAATCATAACTATAATTATAAGATACAATATGGTTAATATTTTGTATACTTATTTTAGTTATTGTAGACGGTTTCAGCAGTAACAACATAAACAAATGGCTTTTGTGGATTAAACGCAATTTCCGTGAGACTTCCACATAAGATCAATAACAACAGGGTCATTTTGGAGTAGTTTATTTCTGATAACAAGAAAAAGTACATTACATTCGTTCATATATAACATCTAAAGCGTATCAACTAATACACTGAGCTAACATTACTGTGTAAAATGAATGTATACAACGTTAGCTACAGAATTCTTGCCTGGCTGCCAAACCTCTCCGCAAAATTGGGAAAGATGTGTGTTCTATTTAGGTACAAATATGTATCTTTGAACTACCAATATGTACCTTTGAAGTATTAATATGCACCCTTTGGGTACAAAGGTGTACCCTTTTGAAAGGATACTGTCCCAGTGACAACTTTTGTACTTTTATTTCTGAGAGTGTGGGGTCTCCAACCTTTTTGCGAGCAAGGGCTACCACAATGGATAAAACCATCTATTCTATTCTTGGTTTACGTGATGATTTTATTTTATTTTACTTGTTGATGTTTTGTCATTGCTTAAAATGCTTGAAATGATAATATACATAAAAGAAGCCAAGCTAAAATAAAAATATGTAAAATAAATATTAAAATTGAGGATATTAGTAAAATGTGCTTTGGCGGGCAACTCCCAGACTTTGTGCGGGCAACCTGGTGCCCGCGGGCACCGTGTTGGTGACCACTGCATGTATATAAAGATTTGTTGGTGCCTTAAACTTTAAGTTCATTCAACTTAAAAATATTAGTAAAATGAGTGTGACAACTCACATTTATAAGTTGAAATTTTAAGGTAACCAGGTAGCTTACTTTTTTAAAGTTGAACCAACTTATAATGTATTGGAAATGTTGAGGTCATGACTAAATTTACAGATCCATTAGGAACAAGAATCTGAGTTGCTAGATAAACACCTGGCCAATGCATGCACCTGTTTCCAAGCCACATATGTATTGCTTGGTGCATTATAGAAAACGTATAATGTAAAGGTTAAACTGAAGGTGGCTGCTCAGAATGTTTTGGACGTGTGAAAAGAAGAAATTCCTCCCCTATTGTTTATAATTTTATCCATCCTGACATTAATATTCACTTATCTGACACGTACTATTCACTTCTTTGTCCATTTGTTGGTTTAAAGCCAAAACAACAGAGAGAAGGAGGCATGCAGGGTGTGTGTGTGGATTTGGACTTTGGCCCTGGAAGGGGTGCATGTATTTATTGGCAGCTGGTGGAGGAGAAACGGTGGATCGTGATCTGGTAAGCATTGATTTCATTCTACTTCGATGTGTGCTTGGGTGAGGATTTTAACATCATTTGCCACATTGTTGTCTGGTTCAAATAAAGGCCTTTTAAGAGATTATTCTTATCACATAGTTGCTTTGTTTTCCCAATACTTTAGTAAATCCCACTATTGAACTGATAGCCATGTCTTTATTTTTTGCCAGATAGACTTTCCCCACATTCAGTCTGGGGTAGATTCAATTTTGCACTTGAAGTTGAAAAAAAGATGGGAAACACAAGTTTTATAATGCTTGAAATCGATCTTGCTTTTCATCCTCGTCCAAATACAACTCGCATGTGGTCACAGATTAAACTTTTAACTTGAGATATGTTGGCTGCATTCCTTGCAGGCAGCGGAAAGTATTAATGTTATCTATAAACAGACCTTTATGCTTACATCTGTTTTCCTTATTCACTGCTGTACCGAGTTGAGTCCAAGCTTATTAGGAACGCTGTGTGATCAATGTGATTGTCCTGGATCATGGTAGGAAATATTCTTCTGTAAAACATCTGAAGTTTATAGGCTACATTGACATGCATTGTGTTTATGCGATCATATGGTTGTGAAGTATTGCAGGGACTGATTATGCTGTGTGTGTGTGTGTATCAGTTTCGTTGTGTTGTCAGCTGGGACCCTCCACAACCGAACTCCTCTTTAGCACGTAGGCTGTGTCCCCAGCCAGAATTACAACAGCTTGTTCGATTTGTTTATTGAGACTCCATGAGGATTCCTCATGTGCAGTCATATGTGTTATAGTTCACTGTTGCACTTTAACTAGGCTACTAATACATCTCGAGTCTTCATATCATGTGAGTGTGTGATTTTTATTTGAACTATTGATTTAACTATTAACTAACTGATATTCAGTTCAACAACCCTTTTACTTGTGTCATTAACGAAGAATTGATTTCGACTAACTTGTGTTTTCAGCACAAAATTGCTGGTTATTTATTGTTTTATTATATATTTCAACAAAAATAGTTAAAATTTTGGCAAAAGCACGCTTGACTGTTGTGTACAGGGGTTTTCAAACTGGGGTCCAGGGGTCCCCCAGAAAGTTCTAAGGGGTCAAGTTCATGTGTAGCCAATTATTTAAGTTCGTCAACAATTTGCTGTCTTTATAATATCACAAGTACTATTTATCTTACACTTCTTTATAAAAAAATATGGATTTATATTTCAGGAAAGGGGTCCTAAATGTTTACCGTATGTGAGGGTCCCTGCCATCAATGATAAGGGTGCAAAGTGATAAGTAATACATACTGCTCGGACCAAATCTTTCATTTTAAAGAGGTTGAATCTGGTGTATCCGTTGAGTGTTTGGAGGCGTGTATGGGGTTTGGTTTTGCTGGTCAATGACTCAGCTGCTCTGGTGTCTCTCCATCGGTTAACTTGGCTGCAGTGTGGTGTCATGGGGCTGAAGTCATGTGTGTGTGTGTACACTGAATAAATTTAGTAACTAAATTTCCATCTTTCTCTGTCAAACTAATACAAGAGATGGAAATCAGAGGGGACTTTATGAAATATTGATATCTAGGTTACAATATTATATTGTTCTTGTAGTGTAGAATCTCACTGAAAAATCACCATGAATTGGATTATAGATGGAGACAACCAGATGTGAAGAGCTAGGTAAGATCTTTGCCGTTCTGCTTCGGGCTAATCCGGATCAGGTACTTTTGAAAGCTGGACAGATTCCCGTTGCAGACAAAGCTGGAAACTGAGATTCTCTGCCAAGCACTGATTTGTGCTACAGTCTCAGAAAAAAGGTACAAAATTTGGCACTGGGGCGGTATCTTTTTAAAAAGTACACTTATGGCGATTTTCCATTGCATAATACCCCACGGTTTGGGTCAGCTTACTCTTGTGGGCTTTTCCACTGGGTGCATTACATAGTACCCTGTGCTTTTTTTAGTACCACGTCTGGTGGGGGTTCCAAGCCACCCGAGCTGATACCAAAACGTGACGCGAAAACGCTGTAGATCACTGATTGGTCGGAGAGAATCGTCACTACCAGCATCATCGCTATAATGTAAAAGATTAGCTTTACCTTCATGCTAGTTTGCGCTGTCTCGAGTGAAGATGTTGTCATCTGTGCTTTGCTAGAAGTTCCCAAACTCCCGTTTAGCGACGAAAACATCCACAAGTTGGGAATCAGGAACACCATAACAGTTTTTTCCCAGACTTGCAGTTTGTGGCGGCACATTTGCAACGCGCATGTCCACATATATGCTTAAATGCAACTTAAATGAGGCTCACCGGAAAGCTGACGCCACGGGTGTTTGTACAAAAACCGTCATGTGAGAGGTAGTGATAAACGCGACATGTAAACATCTATTTGTGGTGGCCAATTTAAATTTTGTGGCAGACTGAGAAATAAATAAATGTATGGGAATGTACAACGCCGCTCTCACTTATGTGATGTCACAGGAGTAGGCAGCGCAAATATAACGACACGCCTATAATCCCTCCCACTCCAAAGTGTTACTTAACTCGATGGAAAAGCTAACCAAGCCAAAGTGAGGTGAGATGACCTGACTTGACCCAAACCAAACCGTGGGGTACTATGCAATGGAAAAGTGCCATTATGTACTTTAAAAGGGTGCATACTGGTACCTCAAAGGTAAAAAATGGTACATATTACGCCTTTTTAAAAGGTGAAAACTTTTATACCTTTATTTGTGAGAGTGTAGGAGTTGCTTGCTTGTCTATCTTCTGAGGTCGATGTCAGTGTGAGAGGTTGCATTTTATCTTATATCTTATAAAACTGTAGGCCTGATCCACTTAATTTTACTGTTGGGAAGTTTGCTTGTCTCATAGTGATTTTATAAAGTCCCAAAGCACAGCAGGAAGGAGAATCGGGAGTGTTTGATTGGCTCAGTCTATCGCTGGAGGGTAAAGTGTATCGTTACTTCCAAAACCAAGTGATCCATCGCAAAAGGGTACGAATGTTGAGTCTGGCATTGGTTAGTATGTCACTGCTGTAAGAAATTAAGGGCTTGAGTGGAATGCCATTTGAACCGTTGTCCACAAGACCCCTCGAGCTGCCATAAAAATTCCCCAGAGATTGCTGAAACCATTAGAGTAGTTAATTCTATTGTAGAGGATCATTATCTTGTGCTCAGCAATGCTTTCGGTGGAAACGTCTGGTGGTTTGTGCGAATAAATTTAAAAATCAGTACAAATCTGCTGACCGGTTCACTTATGCTCACCCCTGGGAATCCATTTTTTACTTGCTGCAGTGGATTCTGGGATTGCCTTGAAGGGTGCAAATAACAATTTGACTAAAATAATTTTCAGAAAAAATTGTCCCTGGCTGTAACTGGGGCATAGGTACCCTTTCAAAAAGTATACCTTTGCACCTAAAGGGTATATATATTACTACCTCAAAGGTACATATTAGTGCCAAATGTATACAAATCTGTACCTAAATGGTACATATTAGGATCTTTTTAAAGGGTACCACCCCAGTGACAGCTTTTTGATCATTTTTTCGTACAATGCAAGTTGCATTTATTTTGAACAGCCTTCATATGGACAGTAAACCCATACCCTAACATGTTGCCTTGGACCAAAGCAAGCATCACTATTAATTATCATTTAATGTTAAACTTTAGAATGTAACTTCCCATTTGCATTGTTTGTTATGGACATGAATGATGTCTCTTTTCCAAGGCTTGGTATAGAAAGTTGTGCTTATTACTTTTAAAGGGGACATTTCACAATAATTTTTTAAGATGTAAAATAAATCTTTGGTGTCTCCAGACTACGTATGTGAAGTTTTAGCTCAAAATACCATATAGATAATTTATTATACCATGTTAAAATTGCCACTTTTTGGGTGTCTCCTTTTATATTGAAATGAGCTGATCTCTGCACTCAATGGCAGTGTCGTGGTTGGATAGTGCAGATTAAGGGGCGGTATTATCCCCTTTCTGACATCACAAGGGGAGCCAAATTTCAATTACCTATTTTTTATATGTTGCAGAGAATGGTTTATCAAAACTAAGTTACTTGGTTGATCTTTTTTACATTTTCTAGGTTGATAGAAGCACTGGGGACCCAATTATAGTACAGATTTTCATATTATGTCTCCTTTTAGAGATAGGACATGCGTGTTTTGGCATATATAGCAACCTGTGATATCCTAAATAAATACTTATGGTAAGATATCCTTAAATCCTTTTAGCTCATAAACCTAGACCCACTTTCCATATCACCCCTGATGATGGAGCACCTGCTCTTTGGCCGGACTTTATGATAAGTTAATGAGTTCATGGTGGGAGATCATGTTATCATGATGAAACCTAAAGCAGAGTTTTAAAACAGTTCCCTAGCATAGTGATATCTGGCTTGGGTTTCTGTAGCAACAGCTCTGGGCGCATTCATATGAGCCCTCGCTGCCACGTGTTAAACAAGCGCTGAATACAAAGTTATACACAACTGCTTCTAGTCACTGTTTCACAGGGTCCAGGTGCATACTAAGTAGATGCTAAGTCTGTCTGTGTACCCCAGCTGTCACTGGAGCGTTACCCTTTCAAAAAGTTCAGTTTTGCACCTAAAGAGTTCATATTAGTACCTCAGAGATGCATATTTGTCCAATAGAGAGCTTATTAGTCCCACAAATGTACATATTGGTACCTAATGTACGTATCTGTACCTAATGGTACACGTTAGGACCTTTTTTAGAGTACTGCCCCATTGATAGCTGGGGTACATATTTTGCCCCTTTTCCTACAATATAAAAAATAGCACATATCTAAATATAAAAGAATAGTAGTTAACTATTTTAACTCTTTCCCCCCAGCGTTTCTTTTTTTAAGTTGCCAGCTAGCGCCAGCATTTTTTTTAGGATTTTCACAAAAGTTTAATGCTTTCCAGAAAATTTTCTTCTTTAAATATATAAACATCCAATATATCAAATGAAAGGACAGACCCTCTGCTTTTTATCCCATCTTCATTTGTTCTCTTTTTATCAGCTCTCAAATATGGGTCGGTTTCTTCCAAAATACCAAATTTTGAGGAAAAGCTGAGATAATTGTATTTTTGTAAAGGACTTTTGTTAAAGAGTAACTAAACCCTAAACCAACTTTTTTTAGTTAATGATCTGTAAGAATGATGCTTTATAAGTGCTGTTCATTGATTTTAGCAAGTTTTTTGACATTTGGATGTAAAGTGTTTCAATACTACAATATATGGTGTAAAAACGCCTGAGTGCTGCCCTCTTCAGGTTGAACGGTGGATACTGCAGTTGAATTTTCCTATTGGATGTTGGGTCCAAGAAAGAACTCGTGACGTAAGCAGGTTCAAGCTCACCACGCCCTTGTTACGATCTCACCACACACTTAGTTCGTCCCCTCTATCTCCGTTGGGATCAGCCCACTTTTCTTGCATTTTTCAAATATTGCATTTGGTGGAGTCAGGCTCTGACCAGGGGTTTAGTTACGCTTTAAAGATCAGATTCAGAACGATGATAAAAATATAGACAGAGTATTTACTGCTTTTGGATCTGTGGATGCTTCAGTGTTTTATAAGTTGGGTAAAAGCGCCATCTAGTGGATAATAGCGGAAATATGGATTGCCGTAAAAACTCGTCATTGACAGGGAAGCGTTTTCTCTTAATTTACGAGATACCTTGTCAATGGCGGGGAAAGTAAATGGCTGATAATGGTTATCTAGTGAGCAAATGAAGAGCTTATATGCAAAAAATCTGTAAGAAAATCAAATATCTGCAGAATCCGTTAAACGCCACAAAAGTCCTCAAAATGCACGAAACACACACGTAAAGGAGCAAGAGTTTTTTTTTACTTGAGTAAAGGAGGGTTTATCAAATATATTAGGATATTGACCAATTACCTTTTAACTTTATTTAAAAAATCACTGTGAAGAGTAATATTTTTGCATGTACTGCAAAAACACAACATGTTAATGGCCCAGTTAATGTCCGATAACATAATCTTATAATTATCAACCTGGCCGATATATCAGTATAACAACTCTCTCAGTGTTATCTTCCTGTGAAATTTTATAGTCAATTAAAATCAATCAGTAATTTCTTTACTCATTCTTTATCTTCGCAGACCGATGATTGATTCAAAGCTTGCCGTGGTCCAGCGCCATGGTAGATATGCCGAGTCTGTACAGTCCTTCATCGCCACTGGGCGATCCGATGCTGGACAGCCCTTTATGCGGAGAGCTCATTGGTGACATTCAGGATCTAGATGAGATCTCTCAGTCTCTAAGTGAAGATACCCTCAGCATGCTGGACTTTCAAAGCTCTGACACAGCTTTAGACAACTCCACCGGCTTAGGTACAACACATGAAAACATGCTACCCTATCTTTTACAGCTTTGTATAGCATTAACCCTAGACTCTGTGCTGATCAATCCACAGGAAATAGATTGGACATAGTTCTTACAATATTCAATACCTTTTGTAAAATAATAAAAATCTCAAGTAGGAGTCCTAAACGTACACCTGGTAGGATCTTAAATGTCCATATTTCTCATGAATGTTGATCAATGCTAAATGTGTCTCATAGATGTCTTAACGCCAGCCTCCAGTCCAGCCTCAGTGATCTCAACAAACCCTAACCAGGATGAAAACTCTGGTTCTCTTACCCTCGAGTGTCGTGTCTGTGCCGACCGTGCCTCTGGGTTCCACTATGGAGTGCATGCCTGCGAAGGGTGCAAGGTAATCGCACACGCACTACGGAAAATTCTTTGGTCTTTGCCAAAATGCTCTCACCTTTCCTCTGCTTGGCATTAGTACACACACCAGTGTGAACATAAATTTGCCATTTAATGCAAACTTTGGAAAAAATTACATGAGCGCACACGCGTCGTGGTCAGCGGAAAGCACATGCTGTGCTGTGTTGATTTGCTTGCTAGCTTTTACTAAAAGAATCAACTTTTCTCTTCACATATATATCAGCTGAAGCTGAAAGGCATGCAGCGCGCATCAAATTTGTCAGCGGGGGCTTAGCGCGGATGTTAGGCTACGCACAACACACCCCCATATGACATAAGACTGGGTTATGGCCGTTTATACTTGCTATAAAGCTAACTACTGCCATGTGTTTTGTTCTCTAGAAGGAACAGACTTTGACCGTTGGCACCCCTTAGGGTGCAATTAAAACAGAATAATTACACCTAAAGGTTTATTGCCAGTGTGGTTTACCACTCTTTCACGTTGCACTTTATACACTCCGGTATACATTTGGTCTTGACGTGTCAGTAGGTAGTTGTTAAAACTGACTCTGCATGAGAAGAAGCAGACACGGTTAGGATTGCTGTGGACTATTTAAGTTTATGCCTGCCTGGGTTTGCTTGGGTCACTGGTTAAAGCTTTACGTGCCTCAGGTTTTACAAGTTTTCATGTTTGCTAATCATATTTTACAATTTACATCAAATGCTAACCAGACAGGGCATGAAAGTGTTAAGCAATAAACCAATTTTTACTCAATGTCTACATTCCAAGTATTTTGGTCCAGGTACGACCCACAAAGCGAGTGACAGGACACGTTGGTAGTTTTGTTTGTTTCTCTGTGGTGTTGCACTGGGTAACCCCGCCTCCATGGAAGCTCATTGGTCCAAAATCTTAGTCTGTCAATCCCATGTTAAAATCCCCAACTTTACAGCATATATGTTTACAGCATTGTACAAAAACTGTATTTGGTTTATATAGCTAATTTTTTAACTGTGAGGGGGTGAATTTTTTATAACGTATCTGTTTACATTATATTAAGCTTTAAAGTTCTGCATAATTAAGGGCGTGACCAACTGAGTGACGGTGAATTGCCAATGATGTCTTTTCCCATTTTGAGTTTTCCGTGAGTGATGGGCTGTCAAGATACTTTGGGCTTCAAAACTGCCCAACTGTGCATTTACACTGCCACCGGTGAGGTCAAAGTGTCCGGAAGTCATTCATTTTCAATGAGAGCCGGCGGCAAGCTCCGACGAGCAGCGGTGCAGTGCGTCTTGGATGTGTGAGCGTCGAGGAGAGTTGAAATCAACTCAACTTTATGGTAATGAGCTACGAATCGGTTCGACGGCAACCAATCGCAAGGCAGAAACGTTCGGCGGCAACCAATTGGAAGTCGGAAACGTTTCAGGGGCAACCAACCGAAATGTCAAATCGTTTGGGGGCAACCAATCAAAAGGCGTAAATGTTCGGCGGCAACCAATCAGAAGCTGGAAACGTTCGGGGGCAACTAATCCAAAGGTGGAAATGTTCGGGGGCAACCAATTGGAAGGCGGAAACGTTTGGCGGCAAACAATTAAAAGGCAGAAATGTTTGACGGCAACCAATCGGAAGCTGGAAACGTTCTGCGGCTACCAATCAGAAGGTGGAAACGTTAGGCAGCAACCAATCAGAAGGCGGAAACGTTTGGGGGCAACCAATCAGAAGGCGGAAACATTCGGCGGCAACCAATCGGATGGGGAAACGTTCGGCGGCAACCAATCAGAAGGCAGAATCATTCAGCGGCAATTAATTGGAAGGCGGAAAAGTTCAGGGGTAATCATTCGAAAGGCGGAAACGTTCGGCGGCAACCAATCAGAAGGCGGAAACATTCGACGGCAACCAATCGGATGGGGAAACGTTCGGCGGGAACCAATCGGAAGGCAGAAACATTCAGCGACAATTAATTGGAAGGCGGAAATGTTCGGGGGTAACCATTCGAAAGGTGGAAACGTTCGGGGGCAACCAATTGGAAGGCGGAAACGTTCGGGGGCAACAAATCGGAAGGCAGAAACGTTCTGGGGCCAACAAATCAGAAGGCAGAAATGTTCAGCGGCAACCAATCAGAAGGCGTAAATGTTTGGGGGCAACCAACTGTAAGGCAGAAATGTTCAGTGGCAACCAATTGGAAGACGGAAAAGGATTCCAGAGAATGCATTGAGCATCAGAGCATCTTCTACTCTTTTTCTATAGTATGGTTGGCGGTGTGAACGTACAGTAAGGGTGACGTCACGAACACTACGTCCATATTTTTTTACAGTCTATGGTAAATACATATATTACACTTAAAACATGTTCTAATTGGCTCTTACTGTGCTGACTCGTATAACATTTTATTTCTCAGTGCAGACAGATAAAACACAAAGACGGCAAACACTGATTAAAATTTAACATCGTTTTAATTTCCCTAAATATTTAAAGTGTTGTTCTCAATGTGTTCTGTTGTGATTTTTGGGACATTTTCGCCTTTAATTGATAAACTTTATTGAAAGGAGAGGACTGGAAAGTACAGGCTGAAAAGGATGCCGAGGGGGCACTCGAATCAAGGTCGCCAATAGTGCATCTGCACTGTGTTGGAGCACTGCCCACAACACCAGCGGCTCTGACTTTATGTTAGTTCTTATTTTCAGTTTTTTTTTTATATATTCCATATAAATGTAAAATAATAAAACAATCATTTGCAGCATTTATGTCCTTTTCAGCAGTAAATATGTCTATCCTCCATTGGTATTTTAGAATGGTATGTCTGTCCTCGATTGGTACTTTAGGACTTCAGTTCGGTTTTATCATCTGGTATGTTCGGCGTGTAGAGATGCGTCATTGGTTCTGTTTTAGCACGGGGGCTGTATGACGTTACATCATGAGACCAAACTCCAGTTTGACATCAATTTCCATAGACAGTCACGTGTTGTCTCTGTCCACACTGGATAATTTGTTGGTCAGTGCTGTAACTGTGACCCCACCACACATACCAGGCTGTGATGACAGGGCAACAAGCCCCATCCACTGTGTCCTGAGAGAGTGCATAGGCTGTACTAATGAAACTTATATGACTAGTCACACACACATATCCTTTAAAACCTATTTTCTTGTTGTAGCAGAATGATATGAGACTGATGAGCTTAGTGGCAGTATATATTTGACAAGAAGTAGTGGTGTACAGTAGTTAAAAAAATAATTCACCCCCAAAATGAATATTCTGTCATCATTTACTCACTCTTATGTTGTTGCAGACCTGTATATATATATATATATATATATATATATATATATATATGTATATATATATATATATATATATATATATATATATATATATATATATATATATATATATATATATATATATATGTATATATATATAATATTTTATTTTTTTTTGTCACCAATTTGGTCAGTTCGGCCCGTGTGTCGTAACTAAATCAACAGTCTTATCATGTAATTAGTCCAGAAGTTTATCAAGGCAACTTTACTACAGTGTGTAAGGTTCTTAGGTTCCGCTCTATATTGGGCTGTAGGGGGTAAAGTCCTTATTTTCATGTTTACATTATAAAGTGCTAGGCCCATACAAGTACAAGTTGACATGTACAGGTTCAATAGATTTGATTTTATATTAATCTCAACTGATAACATGCATTACATATTTAATTTGATCGACTTGTTGTTTCACAGGGGTTCTTCAGGAGAACCATTCGTCTCAAACTGGAGTACGACAAGTGTGCGCGCAAGTGCAGGATCCAGAAGAAGAACCGGAACAAGTGCCAGTATTGCCGCTTTCACAAGTGCCTCGCGGTGGGCATGTCCCACAATGGTAAGTGCTTCGAAACACATGGACATGGGCACTTAACGTATCTACAGTAGACACTAGTGAAAATGTTGTATTATATAAATACAAAACCAAGTGCCATCTGCAAATAAATGCCTTTTAACCATATGGTCCCAAGGTCGTTTTTAGTGCCTGTAGCATGAAGTTTACACAGGTGTCCTAGCATAGATAACCACAGATATGTTTTACAAACTCTGATGACCAGTACTACTTGTTGCTTTAATTTTATATATGTTTATATATATTTATTAATATTTATACATATGCCAGTTATGCCATCCTGGCGCCGGGCCTGATACAGTGTGACTTTTTACGGCAACTGTATCTGTAAGCGAAACATCAACATAGACCCTTAATAAAAAGGTTTATGGTTTGATGATTCAGGCTTTTATTGATCATCAAGATTTGTTTTATAACAATAACATACCAAGTTTAATAGTCATCACCATCAAGATCTCTGTTAGATAGTAGATCAAAATATGGACATCAGGTTCAACACATTCACGGTTTTGCTTACATCATGCTTGAGCAATTCCACGATGGGGTTTTAAAGATCACAAGCATGTTTTTAAGAAGCACACATGAACCTTCACAGGACTTTGACCGGACTGCCTTTCTGTTAGCGCGAGCTAGTATCATGTTGTGTCTGTGTTAGCGTAACCCAATTTCCCCCTAAACAGAGATTTACATCATATCACGCCATGTAGACCCCGAAGCCGTTTGTTTTGAGAATAATGGCTGGCTGATTAAGTTATTGGCTGGCTAGCCGGCTCAGCCGAAACCTAAATGGCTGCTGCAGCCGCCAGGCCCGGGGTGGGTAATCGGGAGAACCGGGAGAATTCCCGGTGGGCCGCTTCACTTTTGGGCCGGTCGAGTTTTTTTTTTTTACATTTGTCACGTTAGTGAGTCTGTCTTCTCTTAAATGACACTTCACACGTTTCGCATTGACACAGCAGCGCGCAGCCTCTGCATGGGTTGTACCATGTGAGAGAGTTTTCCCCTCCCCTCCCATAGAGTTGGTTCGGTCCATAGCACGTCCAAGAAAACTTTTCTCCGGTAGGCTGGGCCGGCCCTACCGTAACAATACGCGTCTGAGAGGAGGAGGGCGTAAAAAACAGGTTGAAGAAAAAATCCATTGGAGGAGGATGCTGCCAAATGTGCCAAACTTACAGATTTATTTTCAAGAGGACAAACAAAAGTGACAACAACAGGTAACTTAAAGAGAAAAAGCCTAATAATGATTAGCATTAGCAACGTAATTATTCGGCTAATACCGTTGTCAAACTATTTACAAGCCAAATTTTTTTTTTGTTAAAATATTACCCTTTTGTGTATACATGGCGATTCATAGACTTTGCAAATATTATGCAAGCAGCTTCTGAGCAGTCCCCCGCTGAAAATGAGGAGGCAATGAATAAACAATATGAATTAAAGTTATTTAACCCTCAGGTTGTGTTCAGAACCCTATAACACCTTTTGTGTTCCCAGTCAAAAATGACCAGCCTAAAAAAGCTTATAAATCACTTGTTATGCTATTTAACCAATATTGTATTCAATATTTTTGTCAAATTGTTTTCTTTTTTAATTAGGACTTTTATATTTCTATTTGCATTAATCATCGGCCTCATAGCATTAGCAATGCTAATAATTTATCAACCTTTCCTTGTGGAATACACTCTAAAAAGGGCTGGGTTATTTATATATTTTATATATTGGACAGAACACGCTGCTGGGTTAAAATTGCCCCAGTGCTGGGTTGTTTTAACCCACCTGTTGGGTTATTATAATCCATGGTTGCATAACAACAACCCAACATTGGGTTATTTTTAACCCAGCATGTGTTCTGTCCAATATTTACCCATTATGGGTAAAAAGTAACCCAGCCCTTTTTAGAGTGTAGAGGAATATTTTTGTTAACTTCTTATCTTAAGTGAAATATTATTTAACTTTTACCTTATTTGTTGAACCATGATATTAATAAAAACTATAGTAAGAGCTGAACTGTTGCTTTATTTATCCAATTTGAAAAAAGTGCTAATTTGGAATAACACTATGGAAAAAATGGGCCGGTCTTGGGCCTGAAACTCCCGGGCTGAAAAGTTGCCCCACTCCGGCCCTGGCAGCCGCCAAACTTTTCATAGCTGCAAATGGCTGAAGCTGCCACATGTCTACAGATGTCTACGTTATACTGATTAACAGTGTTGGGAAAATTACTTACAAAGTGTAATACATTACATATTACAAATTACTGTAATTTCAAAGTTATTAGTCACATTACAATATTACTGTCTCTGAACTGTAATGAGTAACATTACTTTTGAGTTACTTTCATCAAAATAACAGAAGTATGACTAGGCATTAAAAAATGTTAAAATGTAGTTTATCGATGCTTATAAATCTAGAAGTTATGTGTTTGCCCTCGAGCTTTGAATAGGCACAGTGAAGACTTATGGCAAAATACAATAACTGTCAGAATTATAAACGTAGACAAATGATCTGGTAAAAGTATGGTAAATTATGGTACACATAACCAAACACAATAGAGCTAGAGCCCACTATAATGCTACCTATAGACTAATAACATGGCAAAACATGCAACCTCTTTTAATTTCTATTCTTTAATTCACTTTTAATTCAGAGCCACAGAACAAACCTGGCATGCACTGGGTTGAATGAATGAATGAATATAGGTTCCCATACAAAGGCTGGTAAAAACTTTTAACATTGATGTTTAAAGTCTACACTAATTTTACGTTGTAGTTTTGGTTGCTGTTTGTAATAAAACTGTAGATAGCATAGCAATAGCCTAGCAATCTATGTATCTGGACTGTAACCATAGCAACGTTAGCTTACCTTGTCATTGCTGGTGTGATATGGATTTTACTGGCAAGCTTTTTAAAAGTCTCTTTACTTCTGGGGTTCAAGCAGCACAGGAGACCGATAGAAACTTTCTGTTGGTTTTACTTAGTGCTCTCATTCGCAGAATTATGCGTGTGCTGCGCTACCGGACCTGATTGCGACCACTTTAGTCAATGTTATGCCGCGCGCGGACTTCCCAGAAGCGGCTCTTATAAGAAACGCGTCTATATTTGACTTCACCGATTCCAAATCGCAGTTCCAATACAAAATTAAAGTAAAAATGAACATACTGCATACAGCACCCGGAAACAGACATACAAACGTTATTTTACCCGCAGCTTTTTCCTGTGTGGATGCTGGTCGCGCGCATTGGTAAAAAATAAAAATAACACGGTCTATTTTTGAAATGCATTGTTGTGACGCGCACGTTACTAATGCTTCGCTTCTTCTGTACGGAAAACGGGCAATTTTAATTTCCCAATCTGAAGACTGCAGCCTCCGGAGGTCGCATTTTTACGCTGCCTACGTCATCAACACTGTCTTATTTCAAAATATCAACAATTATAAAGTTTATTCTTATTATAAGTTAATCGTAAATTGTTTTAATATGCGTATGGCTTGCGAATGTAATGCTTAGTTAACTTAAATAAACCAGGCTTGATGACGTATGCAGCCTGCATATGCGACCTCCACAGGTTGCAAGTTGCAACCCCTCTGTGTATTGTAGCAACGAGCGAGCACAAGACTGTGCTGTTATGAAACCAATCGGAAAATGGATCTCGTGTATTGTTTATATATTTCGTGTGTGTATGTCTCTATGTGATAGAATTATTATTTGATTGCAAATAATTCTAGACGGCTCAGCCAAACTTTATCAGCTGGCGGCTCAATTTGGCTTAGGAAATTATTGGCTGATGGCGGCTGAACTTCTAAATGGCGCAAATGGCGGCGCCTGGCGGCGGCTTCGGGGTCTAACGCCATGCTACCACTGTCTGCCCTTTGTCCAGGCGCTGATGGTGTAGCAATCTTTTTGCTTGTGTTTCTGTGGTAACATCGCTACTATTTGTGTTTCTCCCAGCCATCCGTTTCGGGCGAATGCCGATGTCCGAGAAGCAGAGGCTGAGAGCCGAGCAGGTAATCGACAGGCAGGAGGAAAACGAGACTCGGCAGCCGGACGCCAAGAGTCTTGTCAGGCTGATTCATGAAGCCTACCTCAAACACTTCCACATGAACAAAGCCAAAGCCCGCATCTTCCTCACGGGAAAGACGAGCACTCCGGTGAGTGGGGTGTAACTTAAAGTCTATTTAAAAAGTCTTACCTCTGTATCTGTTCTCTGACCCTGTTCCCTCTGTCCTTCATTTAAGCCCTTTGTCATCCATGACCTAGACACCCTCCGGCACGCCGAGCAGACTCTGGTCACCCAGCTGCTGGGTAACATGGCAGCCAGCGATGCCTCCGACATGCAGGAGAGAGAAGTCGAGGCTCGGCTCTTTCTCTTCTGTCAATACGCCTCGGTAGAGACGGTGACGGAGCTGACGGAGTTTGCCAAGGCCGTGCCTGGCTTTGCCGCCCTGGACCTAAACGACCAGGTCACCCTGCTGAAGTATGGGGTGTACGAGGCACTTTTTGCCCTACTGGCAGCCTGCATGAACAAGGATGGGCTGCTGGTCGCTCGGGGCAGTGGCTTCATCACTCGGGAGTTTCTGAAAAGCTTGCGCAGACCTTTCAGTGACATGATGGAGCCTAAATTTCAGTTTGCCATGAGGTTCAATGCTCTGGAACTCAATGACAGTGACCTGGCGCTGTTCGTGGCGGCCATTATATGCTGTGGAGGTGAGACGCAGGGGGATAGGTCACCAAAAATCTCATTATTATTTCATTTAGAAGTAGACAGCAGAAGAGCATTTTTATAATCTGCCGTGCTAAAAAAAGTATGGACGTTCTGTGTCATATATCGCACATATTTTCTAAATTTAAAAGACATGTTGTGCAGTTTTCCCAGTGAGCAGGGGCCTGTATCTCAAACCACAGCTTCCTGGAAAGCAGTTCTTAGTTCCTATTTCCTAGAGATTTTATTAAAAACACATTTAATTTATATATAAGACCTAATAACATAACATTATGTCTTTCTGTGTTCCCTTTATGGATCACCATTCACAGACCGTCCAGGGCTGAGCAGCGTGTCACAAATCGAGAGCATCCAAGAGAGCGTAATTCACGCACTACAGCTCCACCTGCTGGCCAACCACCCTGACAACAATTTACTCTTTCCCAAGCTGCTCCAGAAACTGGCTGACTTGCGTCAGCTTGTGACGGAGCATGCGGAGCTGGTTCAGGAAATCAAGAAGACAGAAGATGCCTCGCTTCATCCGCTGCTGCAGGAGATCTACAGAGATATGTACTGAACTCAGGATCTCTCCCCTCGCTATGCTGATGATGACTTCAGTTCTCAGGAAGTGCTAATACTTTGAAAGATCATCAGGAGATGAGATAAAGGAAGTCTCTGAGTAGGTGGATTACAGACCTGCTTTCAGATGATGAAGGTCTGGTGAGGAAGTCCTTGGGGTGCACAGCTGCTTTGCATCATGCACCGCAATTACAGGGCGAACCTCCACGGGTTCCTGCTCATTAATAATGCACTGACCTTTATAAGGACACCGCCCACAAAAGTGCACTAGATGGCGTCCATCCATAATGCTCGGGCTGCCTCCCCTCAACATGTAGTTATGGAGATTAACACTTTAAGTTCATGCACATCACTGCCTCTATCTAATAAACACCTACAGTTAGAGTTTATGAGTATATACTGTAGCAAATCTTATAGCAGTGACTCTATCCTGAAAACTGTATGGGTAATATTTTAATACCAGGAATGTAAAGAGCCATAGAAACCATACTGCTTGTTACCTCATTTTAAATGCATGTATATGAAGCATCATTTGTACAAATATTTTGTATAAAACGCATTGTTGTACAGTGTATAGCACTCCAACTGTAATATTTTAGTACTGTAATTTTGGACTTTTTCTTATGGATTTTAATAATATGTATTTTAGAAATTAAGACTATTTGGGATGAATGTTTGTGTTTTCCTACTGTATATTTTGATCTTAAAGTTCTTAAACATCAGAACCATTATAAAAACTGATCTAGTACTTGATTGATTGATAAATTATTGTTTATTAAAATGTGGTAATGTGAAAAAGATATAAATTGCCTTAGTACGTGAGCACTTTCAATAATCATCATCAAAAAATAATATTGTGGTAATTTGTTTGCTTCATTATTTCCTCTTTAACTGTGGGATTGTGTAGTAACGAATGAATTATGTAGTTTTTAAATTAAAAACGTTTAATATAAATGTGTGGATTGAGTGAATTCCCTATTGATTTTCTTCTACAACAGCGCAATCTTCTGGCTAATGTATGTATTGCACAACAGGTTCTATCACATTAAAGAACCGCGATTGAGGATTTGTTTAGAAGGGATACAGCAACGGCAAAAATCTCGCGAGATGTTAGGTTAAGTTTGGAGGTAGGAGTTTGACTAGGATGAAAACAGCGGTTCCAGTAAGATGGGATACAGCTACTGCCTGAATCCCGTGAAATGTTAGGATTAGTGTTAGGATTTTGATAAAAACAGCCCTCATCTGGCGAGTTTTCACAAGATTTCGGCGGCTGTTGTATCCCTTCTAGCCACAACCCCGCGCTTGTCCTACTTCGCGCACTGTAGTGACGTAAGGCAGTATGGTGTTATGGGCGTTTCCAACTTTCCACAAAACATTTTTAAAATTCAAAGCAAATGCTGTGCAAAATTAGACGCACGTGTGCAAGACATGAACATTAAATGTAATGGACTTGAACGAAGGATCCGCGCTAGGTGTATTTAATTGTAAATTGTGTGATTTGTCAAGTCCGTACACTTTTTACGGGCAGAAACCACCAAACACCAGAGCCATCGTGTAAGTTAAGTATAAATAACGTTATATGAACAAAATTGTTTTACATGTGCTTGAATTTTTTTATTTATGGTAATAATATACGATGTTTGTCTGATACAGTTTATTACCAAAATTATCTGGTTTTACGGGAATGTTATCTCCAGACATTAGCTCTTCTTATATGAACATAAATATAAATTGTGTAAATAAACAATCTGAATGTTTTTAGCTGTTGTAGCGATGCAGCTGGTTGCCATGACAATGCCTGTTTGATGCGTCTTATCTATACACTACTGCCAGCATGCAAACACTATTAATGATGTGTATACTGTCCAGCCCAGCATATTTAATGTTAAAACATTTGCAGACATTAGAGTAAGTGAGGCAGATTTTTACCAGACATCAGATTTCAAACTGAAATAAAATAAATCTATGAAAGACACTGTTTAGGTATCTATTAGACACCGTTATCTATTTAAAGGAATCGTTTACTGAAAAATAAAAATGTAATGTAACTAAGCAGATCTGGGGCACCATTGACTTCCATTATAGTCTGAGAAAAAAATGTAATGGTAGTGAATGGTGCCCCAGATCTTTTTGGAGCCCTTTAATTATGATTCATGCTTTGTCCCATAGCCTCTTAGAAGAATGTTATGGCATGAGAGACCCGTTCAGCCCAGAAAGAGAAAAGTTCCTGGTTTTAGGATCTAAATGCAGCTTGTGCAATAAGAATGTGTGTGTTGGACCGGTACGTACTTTAAAAGAGTGTCATTTTACTTTTACCATTAACATTTTTTACAATTTAAAAAATAATATATTCATCAATGTTTAATTGTGGTACATTCCTTTTATAAGTCTGTAGCATTTATTTAACCAGCAAGTAACATTTAACTAATTTTTATCATGTCATCTATTCATTTTAGGACTGCAGTTTGTTCTACACCAAACGCTTTTGCTTACCATGTGTGCGAGATCACATCCATCAGTTTCCAGAACAGATTCAGACCGAGTTGGCGAAGAAAAAAAACGTCCAGAAAACATCCTCTTCATAAATGTACAGCTTCTAATTGATCATACAAAGGACAATAATAAACTAAACCATCTTTTCAGATGTTAAAAAACCATACATGTTAAAATTCTGTAAATATTTTTTATTATATTGTGTATATAGTTTTTCTGCTAATAATCTAATAACTTAAATAAAATTTGTTTAAGGGAGACATTCAATTGAATAAACATTTAAATGAAGGCCAGGGGGTGCACACTGTGTTGCCCATATTTCCACAGGATGCCCACTGTGGGGATATGAAAGCACTAGGTCTCTATCACAGGCCACTTGGAGGCACTATCTTTGGCATTTGTCAAGTTCTCCAAGACTTTTAAATTTATACTCACTCTTTCATCATCTGCATAAAGTGTAGAGTAGAGGGAGATGGTCGGTCTAAAACAAGAGACTTGTTCTCAAAGGATTTCCCTGGTTAAATAAAGGTTTAAATAATAATAATAATACATTTTGAGAAGCCTAGGATCAAAAATCAAGTGATTCCTACAAGGTTCCTGGGTACCTCTTGGCCAATGGTCTCCAACATGGTGCTTGAGGTGCGATCTCTGAGTCCGCTGTGCTGGTAGCAGTGGCTTGTTTGAGCTCTAATGCTTTGTATGTTTAAGTCCTGGTTCTTCATCTGGAGGTCTGAGGTTCTTTATAAATATAAATAAATTTTTTGCTGTACATGAAAACCCTGTAAGCCAATGGTAGTGGCTTGGGGGTTGAACTTGTGTGCCATGTAACTGAAAATCCTGGCTCAAAACCTGAGTTTTTCAATGTTTGAGCTATGAGCCCTGTCAGTGCACCAGGTGGTCAGAAGTTCAAAACTAGCTTGCATTCTAGACTAAACACATAAATACTCCAGGAGAACGGTCACAAAGGTACAGGACCCAGTGGCTCAGCGGTGTGAGCACTGACACTGGTTCAAACCTTGGTGGCCGGCCTGCACATATAGGCTGGAGGGCATAACTGGGTACCCAGGCTGTGAAAGGATATCCAAATATTTTTCTTTCAACTTAGTTGCTATACAGCCTCCACTAGGCAAACACCCACAGTACTCAAACTCCCACAAGCTGGGCTTGAACCCTGGACCACCAAGTCTAACTTCAGTGCTCGAACCCCTGAGCCATCAAAGCCTGCACACACGCAGGAGAGAGTTCGCTTGGCATATTTATATATCAAATTTATTTGAGTCAAAATACACAAGCGACCATAAATAACACCCTTGACCTGCTTACTCAGCGTCAGCATTCACACCCCCAACCGAGCCACTGAGTTATATGCAGATAAAGGTCACTTGACTGAAATGTTAACTATGATCTTAAAACATTTTTAATCTGAAGGTGTATGGTTAAATGTTTCAAATTACTTTTGTTGACAAAAATATACATGTGCCAAAAAGATTCATTAATTATTAGAAAACTAAAATTTTATTTTGAAATATTATTTTCAAATTAGACTAAATATATTGAAGGAAAGCAGCCAATAAGAGCCCAGATTAAATGTGAACTTCTTCGATATTCTTTCAAATTTATCCAACGGTGAAACAACTTCTTTGTGGGACAAAACATCTTGATAAAAAGACACAAGTACGGTTTTGCGATTTCTAGGCAAAGGGTGACTGCACTTTAGATGATAAAATATTACATGATAAACACTTGAGCTACACATTGTTTTAAACAAACTGATCCTTTGTAAAAGCAACAAACTTTTTGAAATGACACAATAACCCCAAATCATAAACCCATCACAGCCACTTCATACACCATCAACCTCACCTACAACCCCTTATACCAGGGGTGGCCATTTCTGGTCCTGGAGGGCCACTGTCCTGCAAAGTTTAGCTCCAACCCTAATCAAACACACCTGAAAATTCCAATAAAAGGCTTCATTATGACTTGGAAATGACATTCAGTTTGATGTAAACTTTGCAGGACAGTGGCCCTCCAGGACCAGGAATGCCCACCCCTGCCCTAGACTGAACCTGGTGATCAAACCAGGAACCTTACCAGGCAGGTGATCATACTACGGTACAAATCCATAACCTCATTCACACAGCACTTTGGTCACAGACAATTTCCGTAAAATTGACAAGTGAGCCTTCTTTGTGAACACAAACATGTTCCGTAAATGTTTTGGGATCGCTCCCGTAAAGGAGACCTATTTACATTGCTGTAACATTTATAGAAAGCATTCAGGCAGAAAAAATGCTGTTAGCGACGTGCCATAATGAGGAGGCGTGTGTCATCAGAACAAGTTATCGTTCAGGTCTTTAAAACTTGGGGAATTATGAAAAGCGAATACTATGGAAGTGAATGGGGTTCATAATCGATTCGGTTACACACATTCCTCAAAATTTCTTCATTCGTGTTCATCAGAAGAATGAAATGTATACAGGTTTGTAACAACATTAGAGTGAGTAAATGATGACAGAATTTTCATTTTTGTGCAAACTATCCCTTTAATGTCATTATTATTTCGACACTTTTAATGCAACCCGCTAGATGGCAGTACAGCCATGTTTGTTGTTGTTGTTTAAAATGCTGCGTAGTTCCCTTCCAGCTAACGAATACTTGCACAGAAAAACACAGTGCATTACCCAAATAATGATGACCCAAACTACATCTGTAACAACTCAGTATTGCATATTTGTATTACACATTTTACAAACAAAATAAATGTAAGTACTGTTACAAAAGTTACTGCGTTTCTCTACCTCGTTTGGCAGACCACTGCATGAGCAGTGCAAAGATCTTGGGTTTGATTCAAATGTAACACACAAAGATAAAATGTATACCTTCAATGCAATGCAAGTCACAAGAAAATGTGTCAATTGCATAAAAGAGAATTTAAATATGATGGTGAACATTGTGGCAGTCACTTGTGACAGAACTGGCCTAATATGACTTTTGCTACAGGCTGTGAAATCTGTTTTGACAGCAAATAGCAATGTCATAATTAGCGTTTGAATTTATATAACAAAATAATGAAAATAACTGATGAGATGTAGTGCCCAGATTGTAAACTTATTGACTTGTACACACAAACACACTGTAGACTCTTTAAAGGAAACTGTCTGGTGGGGTGGAAGATTTCAGCTACTTATTATTGGTAATGCCAAAGTCTGCCAGAGATAAGCCGTCTGCCAACTATGATCTCACACTTGGCAGAGAGATAGCAAATTACACCATGGTTTAATGACAGAGTGTAAAGCTAAATAAATGTGTGAATAAACCCACGATGTTCTGTCCCAGCTGTGTGTTGCTATTGAAACACCGCGTTTCTGCATGTATAAAGCACAATGCATTAACTCAAGAAGTGTTAATATTGTTTAACACTTTCCCGAGCCTGTCTTTAATTTCAGACTGCTCACAGCGCGAAATCTCTCACTGCAGGGAGCTCGTATAGTTTTTCCACTAGTAGGCGGGTCATGCAGTTCAACAGCCAATGAAACGACTGTTCTGTTTAAATAGCCGCTGCTGTCAGTCAAACAGAGTCTTGTGCATTCGTGCGCGCTTAGAGCGATGGGCGGCGTCATGTGCTGCCCAGCCAATGAAATTCGTCTTGTGTTTAAATAGCCCTCGCTGTCAATCATTTTTTTCCTCACAGTTTACTTGCGATCGCCATATTGGGTGCTCGCCTACTCGAATGACTTGTCTGTTTTTCTTCGGAATTACTACGAGACGGGGTCGCGGAGCCGCGCGCTGTTTTGACGAGCGCTCGCGATTACTTCTCTTCCACGCGCTTTCAAGCGGGGCCGTTATCTTCCTGAGCGCGTTGACGCATTTTGTTATGCGCGCGCCTGGTTCACTTTGTGATTATTACGGTTTTGGGGGCGACTGGTTTTAGTGCATTCGGCGCGATCGCAAGTACGATTCTCGGACTGAGTTTCATGTGAAAAAATGTCAAAAGTGCGCGTCTCTAATGGAAGTCCGCCGCTGGAGAGGGTGGACGCGAGGCAGGCGGATCACACCAGAGCACCGGTGTGCAGAAATCTGTTCGGGTCCTCGGATCGCGAGTTTGAGAGGGATGCCAAGGAGCAAATGCGGGAGATGGAGAAAGCATCCAAGGAAAGGTGGAATTTCGATTTTGCCAAAAACGAACCGCTCTCGTCAGGCAAATACGAGTGGGTAGAGGTGGACGGTAAAGACCTGCCGGGATTTTACACAAGACCGCATCACGTAAAGCGGACTATATCTACCGGGACTACCGTGGATCATAACGGGAATCACGATTATTTGTTGACATCTCTCTCTGTGGAGAACCGACAAGAGGACTCTGAAACCACAGAGACTGAGTCGGATTGCCGAACAGCATTAAGCACACCGAGGAAAAGACCGTCGACGGAGGATCAGGGTAAATGTTTTTAAGCTCGTGACAACCGGGCATTACGAATTACGTCAGATGGTGTTTCAAATAGCGTTTATATAATAAAAATGCATCACACCGTAAGATCTCGGAGGAGACATTGCATTTTAAGTCTCTCATAAAGTCACATTGCTGAAACGGGTTACTTTGGCTGTCTGGTTTGTTATTGTTGCTGCAATGGACAAACGAAGTATACTCGCTGAACTTCAGCACGTCTCGATACATAAAACAACATTGGCTAAAAAAAACCCGTGCTTTTTTAACAGCATATGCTTTTCTTTCAATAGATCTTCCTTGCCAAAGTAAAAGACCCAACGTCCAGCCGACAGAGGCGGACCGCTGTCCAGACACGACGCCCAGCGAATCAGACCCAAAAACGTAAACAAGTCTTTAAAGCAAAGGTGAGTTTCATGCGTCTTGAATTTTCTTGATAAACCTTGAACGCGCGCGTCGAAGTGACGCGAAAAACAAACCGCACACGTTGCAAATGTCATTTTGTTACATTCTTAAATAGTCCCATGTTTGTTTTTTGACGTCTTGGCAATCCTAGTCCCGTGCACGAGTGACATTCAAATGAAGTTTTTGGTGTGGAATTTCAAAAACAAAAGAAGTGTTTAGACATTGTGCCTTTGCAAATTGACAGTGGAGTCAAACAGCTTTCAAATGAACAACATTGTAGTAACACGTCAGCAGGTCTCATGTAGGGCGTACTGGCGCGTGCGGGTGTGCGCGTGCAGGGGGGGGTCTGGGTTCCCAATGCAAGCATATACTTGCGCAGATAATTTCTTATTCTGACTAATTCAGTGCTTTGCTTGTACTTTTAATAGTAATTAAAGTAGTCTGCTGAATCTGTTATTGGTTTAAATGTCTCATGTTGTGTGTACCTGTTTGTATTTTATTGCATCTATTATCTTATCATCTCATTGTGTTTTTGCACCCACATACATCAAGTTTTGTGCATGTTTTTGCACACGCACGCATCATGTTATTTCCTTTGCAAATAAATTTTTTTTCTTGTTCCCTACAGAGATGAAGAAGCCTATTGTCTCCATCAAATACTTCAAGAGCTTTATGAAGTAAACAGGGACAGCAGTCGAAAAATAAAAATTAAGCCCTGGAAAGGCTGTATAAGCACTGAATTTTTACACTAAAGTTTTGGCACTCAACAGAATATATTTGCCTCAAAAGCAGACAATGTAGCAGTGTGCAATTGGAGTTGCTTCGACTTTGTTGTTTGACTACCTATGTATATACATACTTTCAATTTATATGTAGCAAATGTAATATTAAAATCACAATCATTTATTATGGAGTGCGTTGGACCTGAGGAATTGCTGTGCAGTTTTCAAAACGTCTCCCCACAAAGATCCCTAATGATATAAATACACACACACTATCCTTTTAATTGGGTTAAATCACAGTCCCATTTTTGGGACTGAAAGTCTCAGTTTTGCCTGGCTCAGGGTGTTAACAGTCAAAAATACACCTTATTCAGTGCTGAAAAGCAGCACAATTTAAGCCACTTTCAATTTGCACAGATTTATCACTGTCTGAAAAAAATGTTTTAGCACCTCATGTGATGTGGCAAAATTGGAACAAAAATATGAATTTTGTTATTTGCCTTAAAATATTAGTGATGTTTTTAGGTACTTAACATGAATTTATCTGCCAAAATTACAGCACATTTGTGATGGGTAATTTTTCTCTGAAGGGGTTGTGACACCAAGTGTGAATTAAGGTTTTCACGGTTTTTACAGTATTATTATATCCCTGGGTTATTCCACTATTTTTATTTTGTTTTATTTTAATTTATTTTAATTTTTTTGTCATTTTGGCATAATCTTAAATTGTCATGAACTACAAATCCTACTGATCACACAAACAAAAAAACTAAAAACATAAAACTGTAATGACCAATTAATTTCCTTAAGTCAATTTTATGTATTTCTATTAATTGCTGTGTAGCATTTTGTTTATAAAAGTAATTATGTATTTTTTTTACTTTTTAACTTTTTTCTTTTTTTCTTTAACACTGGGCCATATAATTAAGAACAGCAAAAGTCCATGAAGCCAGTGTCTTGTCACAATAAATTTGGCTTTCATGTTGAACATGACATGGCACTATGACAAAAATGTATAAGCCATCAGCAGAAAAAATAAAATGAAATAAGACGTTACACTGCATTTGTGTAAAACTTTGAAGTGTACCTGTGCATACTGCTTTGTAAAGAAGAAAAAAGGAAAAAAAAACACTGAGGAAATTATACTAACTTATTTATGTCGAGCTTTTCGTTGTTTATGACTATCCAAAGTGGCATTTGTGCATTTTCTGTATGTACTTTTTATAAGTGGGTTTTTTCACATTTTGAAATTTGTGCAAGGTTGCAAACTGAGCCTTTTAAGAATTTGTGTACTGCTTGTTAAATGAGACGATTAAACCATAATGAGATGGACACCTTGATCTAAGTTGTTTTTATTATAAATGGTCAGAACAAATTTACTGAAGGAAATACACTCTTGGTGGGCATCTGAATACACTGCTTACACCCTGTATCACAATATGCACCAGACGAGTTTAAAACCTATGTTAATAACCCAGATAATTTAGTAATTTTTTTTTAGGAAATAAATAACCCAGTGTTGATTAAGCATGTGCCCGAATTTGGCATTAACCATTCAAAGCATTTTAAAGCATTTATTTAGCTATAGTCTAACACACACACACACACATAGAGAGAGAAAGAGAGACATACATTGTACACAAGTACATATTTAATTTAAAGTGCCTCAGGCAGTTTAATTATGTGATGTTTAAGCTCCATAAGGTTCAACAAATATTATTCCACGAAAATATACATAATTTTTGACTATGTGTATTAGGAAAGTAATTCCTAGTATTTAGCATAAATTGCATAAAGTGGTATTTAACATCTGGACTGCCACTAAATATCCAATAAAATATAAATGTATAAAATATATACATAGCAGTCACCAAAAATATTAATAGGCCTACTATAATACTAATTATAGATATTGCTAATAAATACTACACTACTACTATAACAAAACTCTGCTAAGCTTTAACCTGCTCGCGGCGTCTGAGATAATGTTCCCAAAATGCGCTCCCAGTCTGTTTATTAAATGTGCATTTTAAGCTAAACATATTTATCCAATGAAAACGCTGTTATCAACTCAACAGCAGTTGTTTGGAAACACACACACACACACACACCATCAAACACGTAACAGATATAAGATAACGCGCATGATCGCATTAACGTTATTTGTAATATACTTCAGGATAAACACGGGGTATTTCACCGTATCTTTCAATATCAGTTTTAAATGTTTGCGGACCGGATTTGTTGAATGCGCAACAAGTGGCGCGTACGCTCGCTGCATTTCCCAACACACAACCCGCGCACCTCTCCCTGCTTCAATTCAGAAAAAACAAGGACACGTCCCATAAAGAGGGAAAAAAGCCGAGATACTGACATTTGGTTTGTCCAATCAGATAACTATGAAGAAAAACACACCACTTACTGTAGCCACTGAGATTGGCTTTCAGCGCACTTGAGGCTGGAGTAAGTGTATGTTTTGTACAGAGTGTTCTGTGCGCAGAGCACAACCAAGAATAAGAGCCATTGGTCAGATTGATATTTGTGCTGATGTTTGCGAAAGGGAAGGGAGAGGTGAGTTTGCCCCGAGGATCTTTCTAAACCCCTGTTCTTCTTCGACTTAAAAAAAATCACGGCTGCCTATGACGAAACACTTCACATCTTACATTGATTTACAGGCATTTTACTGGAAAACTCGAGTTCTGTTTGCATGATAATGAATACAGTTGCGTTTGACTTGTTCTGTTAATGATTATGACGTTTAATATTTATGATGTCATGATTGATTTAAAAAAAATCTAATATAAATTCCAAATTCTACTCTAATATTTATGATATCATCACTTATGAAAATTAACCATGATTTAAAAACAACTTAAATTACATTTACTATAATTAAACCATGGTTAATTTAGTGACTTGTACACGTCATTGTGATCAAATAAATAAATACATATATTTACATTATGTTTAAAATGTGACTAAAAGAACAAGCAGAATGCTGTTTTAACGAATGCAAGAGTATACCATTTCACACCACATGGCATGCCAACTTTATGTCACCTATCCATAAATGCTTTTTCTCCAAAACAACTTACCTTTGAAAATGAGACAGTCTTTTGGCCAAATCAGTGAAAAACTTACTGTTTGCCAGTGTCAGATAACAGATCTCTGGATATATGCTAAAAACCTGTTTCTAATAAATGCTAGAGTTGTTTGTACACCTCTACTCAGTGAGTGATTTACAATTTAGCAGGTTGGCAGCGTGCCACCCCACAGCATGAGGCTTGGTAAACACTATAACAGGCCGACAATATCAGCAATTATTTTACAGCAAGAGGTGATTCACATACAGATGTAAAACATCAGCCTCAATGCCCTTAGTTGACCCATTCATTGCCCAAAGATAGTGGTTTGGTTTATGTTTAATTATAGTTACTTAAAACCCCAAAAAAATAAGTTTATGGACTTATTTGATTTTTTTATTTTTTTTTCTAAGGGTACGAGTTAAAAGATCGTCAAACCAACTAGTTCCTCGTATTTAAATCACACCCGACAGAAAAAACCCTGAGGCTTTAATCAAGTAAACTTAATTGATAGCTTAAACGACTTAAACTTAGTCGAGACGAGATAAATGAATGAGCATGCCCTTGCCTGCTTCAGGCTTATCTGATTAGGTGGTAAGCCATTATCTCTTGTTGAATGCATCATGGTCCGTAGTAGTTACACAGTTTCAGGTCCTACAGCTGTTTTGTTTATGTATACATCAAAACCTGTTTACTACCAAGTTTGAGTTGTGCTGCAGACGGCATCGGTACACAACTAAGACAAATGATAAAGTACTATTTTTAATAAGCTTATGGATATTAATGCATTTTAATAAGCCTAATAAATGAAAATAAGTGCTTAGAACACACACAAACTGTAGTTCGTGATTTTTTTTATTTTTTTTTATTTTGCTGATCTTTATATTACATAGTAATTATGTTTGAAATTAGTTTATAGACAAATATTTCGTTAAAAGTCCACTGTGTAGATTTTAAGCAGCATCTTGTGGTGAGATTATGAAGTGCAACCAACGGATTAGTTCACAGCTCAGCCCTCCCTTTCGAAACGCATAGAGAAGCTACGGTAATAGTCGTCACAGGACAAACTTGCCATCGTCCGAGACATTGTAGTGACAAACACGCTCTTATAGAGCAGTTTGTTTGTTTAGGGCTACTGTAGAAACATCGTGGCGCAAAATTGTGACTTTCAAAAAAGGGGACGCGCAGTGTATATAGATAAAAACGGCTCATTCTAAGGTAATAAACCAATACAGTTAATTTTGTGAGGTCTTTATACACCACTGATAATATAGTTATGTATATTATATTGCATTTCTGTCAAGAGATCCTACTAAAAGTTACACAATGCACCTTTAACTAATCCCATATATGTTTTACATAACTCCAATTTATATTTATTTTTTTGTTTTGATTACTATCATTTTAAATTTTATTTAAATAGTTATTCAAAAGTGAGTAGGTGTCTCTAAACATTATCGGTGGAGTATTTCCTTTTATAGTAATGCAAATTAAATTACTTTTTGCTTAAAAAAAGATTGTCACATGCATTCAAACATTTTTTATCTCCACTTCACGTATTCTTTTGCATTTATTTATGCGTTTCTGTCAAAGTCAACTGTAAAGTATCATCAAAGCAGCATAAAGAGGTTTAGCTAAATTCCTCAACCAGTGATACATTTCGAAATGTTTAATCTAAGGACCTCAACCAATATCTGTGCTATAAAAATAAACGAATAAAAATTAAAAACCCTCTTTTGAACTACAGCTCTCTCCATACAGCTGGCAAAGAAGGTGAGCCAGTCAACTCTTGACCTTGAGTATCTCCCTGCACCTCATAAAGCGGAGGATGATATCACAGCGCAGAATAAATGAATGCCAGAGATGACCTCACTAAGGATACAGGAGATTGTTTAGCGTTTCTTACTACCTTATTTACACTGCTGACTTTGCTTATTCACAAGTTATTACAGCGCCCCACTCAAAATGCCCTAATCTCTGAGATCAGCTCTAAGATATGTGCGAAAATGTACAACACACAACAACGAAAGCAGCCCAAGTAAACTTCCCTCCGAGCCTTTTAGACTAACACCACATTGGCAGAATGAAATTAGCAGAAGGATCATTTGAATAACCTTGCAGATAATGAGAAGAGAAGAATCGTAAATCTGAAAATGTTTACAGCTGGTCCTATTAATAGATAGTTTGCACAGCACTACGCATAACCTCATATTAAGCCTTCCTGTTGGGAATGGCGAACCTCAATCTTATTTAGCAAAACAACTTAACATCTGCATTGCATTGTTATTAATTTGACCAAGTTTTATGAGCCTCTACGTGTTTTTGTGGCCTCTATTTGCCCAGCAGTCATGTGTTTCAGCTGTCCTCCGTTCAACTACAAACCTATTTCAGCCAAGCAGAGCAACAACCTCTGACGGTTAGTCGGTCTTAGTTGGCCCAAAATGTGTCCAAAAGAAGGATGTAAACAGTAAGCTTTGCCAGCTTTTTTGTTTTCTGGCTCCCAGAGCTCAGAGTCGTGCTGTGAACTGCACATGCATGTGTGTTTTTGCTTTGCTCTCTGTGTTGTACTAGTGGGGTCAACCAGAAATCTTTCTCTCTTGCTTGCACTTTCACTCTCTTTATCTGATTCAATCACATGGCTTAAATTTCTTTTAACGCACCCAATCTTTTTAGACCAAAGCATGTGTGTAAGAGAGAGAGAAAGAGAGAGAGAGAGAGATTAGCAGATTTACTTAAGTAACAACAGTACAAGCTAAATTATTATCTGTTATAAATTATCAGACCCGATAAATTAGATTACTATCAAAACGTAACAGTGTATAAGCAACTACATTTATTATTTAGTCTGGCAGACCATAAAATGCACAAACAAATCCTACAGACGTACTACAGACTAAGGGGGCGTGTACACCAAAGCATTTATGGCGGCAGCTAGGGTATGTTTTCAATTGTTTCCAATGGAAGCGCCGCGCTTTTTTAATTGTTTCCACGGTCAGCACTGAGCCTCAACTTGTTCAACTTTAGGTGAAACGCTCAGCTCATCAATGTCACTTTTCACTTGGCCGTCCAATCACAGTGAAGGAGGGGCGAGACAAATATCACAACAACCAACCGGCGCATCGTTCAATGACTGATAAACAAAGCAGAAGTATCATAGCAACCAAAGCGCAAGCTGAAAAAACCCTGGCAAGCGGCAGCAGTCGACATCCGCCTGGCATTTTTAGCCGAGTTTAAACGATTTGGTGTGCATGCCCCCTAACACTAAAGAAGACCTATTAATGGAGCCCTATAGAGGCTTGAGGGGTGGACTTGTTTGACTTGGGCCAATAAGCAACTACCTAAGAAAACACCCAGCAATGTTTTAGGAATCGCCCAAAACAGTTTAGCAACTACAGCAACACCTTAGCGATCATTCAAAACACTTAGCAACCGTATAGCAAAAGCACAGCATAAACACTCAGAATACTTCAGCAACCTCATAGTAAGTGCCCTAGCACCCCTTTAAGCCCTGTTTACACTTGGTTTAAGTAAATACAGGTGTAAACGGGATGTAAAATGTTTTGAGCTTGTCCACTTTCGATCACATTGGGGCTGTTTACACTTGGTATTAAGATGTGTTTTTCATCGATCGGATCACAAGTGGATGAGAGAGACACATCACGTTTACACCTGGTATTTAAATCCGTCTCTTTTGTCCACTTTCGACCGCTTCTGTCCTGAATACTGTGAGGGGACGGTCCGTGAGATGGTGGGCGAGTCTTTCTGCTGTCATTCAAACCCGAGCGGGAGTAATTATGAGATTATATGGACGCAAACTAATATTATGTCGGAGTCCACTGCTTGTTTAGCAAGTAAACATGCTGCACATTGTTTTTTACGCGTATATGTTAGAGCTTTCTCAGAATTTTCGGCGCAATTGATGAAATAGGATCGCGCAACTTTCACACGCTTTCAAAACGAAACTACGGAGATCAGCCACTAGTTTTATCAATGAAAGGCTAAAAATAGCGCTGTTCACCGTATGTTCACGCCAGAAGTCAAAAAAAGATGTAAAACTTGTGTTTAATACCTCAGATTAGATAAATGGGCGGAGAGAAGGCGGTCGCGTGTGGCTGTTCGAACACATTCAACCACATATGCATTCCGCAACTCCAAAGCGATCCGATCGAAAGTGGTTTCGACTACATCTGGATGTGGTTGAAAGTGGTCGAAAGTGGACGAGCTCAAAACGGTTTGAACACCGTTTACACCTGGCATTAACGTCGTCCACTTGTGATCCGATCGACGAAAAAGCATGTTAATGCCAAGTGTAAACAGCCTCATTGAGAGGTAGTTGAAAAACGCATTCAACTGGATTGCTTTGGCGGTGTAGACGCTCCTGTGGTCTTATACGTTTGACCATAGACTGTAAAAAAAGATGTAATGAATTGAAGCCAAAAATGTCTGACCATGGGCACTGCCATGTTACGTAAAAATTTTATCGTAATCACATCATATTACTAGCTAAAATAAATCTTATCACAAAAATGAACAATTGAACATATATCAGTTTGATAACAATACCTTTAAGCAACACCAAAGAGTTTTTTTTTACCTTAACGTTTCCAAAATAAAATTCAGTCGTTCATCCACTCAAAACAGGGTGAACGGCACTTTCACATTCGCTTTGCAGCCCTCTATTGGCCAAAACCGCACTAAAGAAATTTTCAACCGTCGGGTAGCGGTCCTGTGGTTCGAGTGAAAACTACAAAAACTTGCTTTACGGCAGACCTACAATCCAATCAGAGCCAGCTATGCTGCAGTATTTACAACAGTGGGTAATGGACAATTACGCTTCTAACCTGTAGGGGGAGCAAAGAGCAAAAACTCTTTAGTGTTGCTTTAAAAGACCAAAACCATCTTTTGGAAAATTTTACTGGAAGTGTAAATATTTTTTACAGTCCCGTTCGTTTGAATAGAGAGGGTGGGGTTTATGACTTGTACTGCAGCCAGCCACTAGGGGGCGATCAAAGAGCCAATGGCTTCACTTTTCAAGATGTATGAGGCACACCCGGTTCGAACAGCCACAAAACACCGCTTACTCTTCACGTATTGATCTAATGTGTGATTTACCGATCACAATGTTTTAACACTGGTCCTGACTTCTAACGTTAACCCACAGTGTTTGGCGGGGTCTTAATGCTTTCAATGGGGCTGTTTAAACTTGGTATTAAGATGTGTTTTTGTCGATAGGATCGCAAGTGGACGAGAGAGACACTTTCTGTTTACACCTGGTATTTAAATCCATCTCTTTTGTTCACTTTTGACCACTTCTGTCCTGATAACTATGCTCGGTACATCACATTAGATAAATAGGCGGAGAGTATTTGGTGTTTTGTGGCTGTTCGTAGCGTTTTCGACTACCTCTGTATGTGGACGAAAATGAACGAGCTCAAAACGTTTTGAACACTGTTTAAACCTTCCTTTAACGTCGTCCACTTGTGATCTGATCGACGAACACGCATCTTAATACCAGGTGTAAACTGCTCTCCGTCTCTTTCATTTTTGTTTCACCTCAAGTGGCGCAACATCAATAGCTCTAAAATATCTAAGAAAGCCCTTACATACACGTGTACAAAACATTGCACAGCATGTTTACTAACAACACAACAAAATATTAGTGCGCGTCAACTTAAACCTGTCATTTCTTTCACTGTATTTTAACAACTCGCCCACACACCATTCCCTCATGGTAATCAAGACGGAAGCGATCGAAAGTGTTTTTTTTTTCATTGAAACACCCGGTGTGTATGACAATGTCTCTCTTGTCCACTTGTGATCCAATCGACCAAAAAGAAACTTCATACAGGTGTAAATGCGCTCTTAGTGAATCTAAGAGCGCATTTACCACTCGCATGCAAAAATCTATTTTGACTATAGCCCTGAAGTGTCAACAGAAATATATTCAATTTCACTCCTGTGTGCCATGGTGAACTTTTAGGTCAGGGTTATCATCACAGGCCAGTTAATTAAAGACTGAAACTTATGCAAGCACATCCCAGTGTCGTGCATGTCTTGAGCAGAATGTAAGTCAGCCCTGAAACTCTAGCATGATGACTCATATAATAACAAAGTAACTGGTCTGTCTATCAACTACTATATATCACACTTTTTAATTTTACATTCACATCAAACCCTTTCACAGTCGCACATCAGTTACGATTCCAGCGGGCCAAGATGTGTCTGGGTGAAATTTTACACTTCTGCCCCAGAGGTCAAAGGTCTTTGAAGGGTCAAGCTCTCTCTTTCTTGTTGGAGTTAACACACGCACACATTGATGTGACAAACTGCTCTGCTACAGAGAAACAAGTGCCTAAAGGTCATAGTGTGTCTGACCTATATGTGAATAACCTGAAAGTAAATATTTTCTTATCCTTTAAGCAGCAGAAGGTCTCTTAAAGTCGCAATGAAATTGAAATGAAAAACTATATATATATTTTTAATATTGTGGTATTATTAACAAATGACTTATCTGTGAGCTTCATTATTTTTAAAAAATTCGTGTGTGCTCATAATCTTTAATCAAAAATGCAAATCTCCTCCCCCTCCTCAAAACGATCTCTCTTCACTTCCGGTCATAAGTATGGCAGGTGGGCGGGGTCCGGGAGAAGATCGCAGCGATTAGCAATTAGCAACACGACCCAACTTCAAACGATCCAATCAGATCTCGATGGACAAATTCAAATCCAGCCCTGCCTTATTTCATCTCAAAAGCCGTTTCATTCGGATATACGTCACCACGGGGAAAATAAGGCGATCGATACTTCCGTTTCATGGCGACTTTAAGAGGTCAAGAGGAACAGTGTTTTGTACAATCTTTCCAGCATGTAAAAGTACAGTATAATACAATATGTTAGGTAACATTTTAGTTCTTGTATATTTGTCTAATAAAGCAAGAGAAATCACAGAAAAAAGGTACAAAAGTACAGGTACAAGTCCTAATATGTACAATTTCAGATATGTACCTTTGATATGTACCAAGGTGCTTTATTAATTAATTTATTTTGTTCTAATGTTTTCCTGGAAAGCACTTTGGTCTTAAATGTGCTATAGAAATAAAGTTTGTATTGTATTGTATTTGAGGTACTAATATGCACATTTTAGGTAAAAAACTATGATAAGGTACCACCCCAGTGATAAGGGTTCTTTAGATTATAAAAAGAAGAAAGAAATCATTCTTAGAGGAACAAAAAATGGTTATTTTAATGCACTGTGACCTTTTGTGTACAGTACTACAAAACAAGTTTGAGGAGACTGTGGCACTTAAAGCTTTTCCTTTTATCCTCACACCTCAGGACTCTTAAGCATTTTTGACCCATTAAAAAGCTACCTAATTTTACACTGCATCCCACCAATCCTATAATGATGATCAAACCAGCAAAAAGTCCTCAAGCAAGGGTTGGGTAAGCTGACTGTAACCCAGGGGTTCTCAACTGGGGGACTGGGGGGTGGAGTTTGAAGAAGGGGTGATGATGGCACAGTGGATAAGAGACACGCCTTTGGTGTGAGAGACCTGGGTTTGAATCCACTGTGACACACCTTGTCCCTGAGCAAGACACTTAACCCCTAGTTGCTCCAGAGGCGTGCAACCTCTGACATATATAGCAATTGTAAGTCGCTTTGGATATAAGTGTCAGCTAAATGAATAAGTAAGTAAGAAATTGATTTATCATAAATTCTGTGTAATTAAACCTCAGAAAAATAAAGCTACATTGTATCATTTAAAGAGCACCTATTTCATTGCTAAAAACAACGCTATTTTGTGTATTTGGTATAATCCAATGTGTTTGCGAGGTTTATGGTTAAAAAACACATTATTTTGCACATACCATACATTTTAGTAGCTCCAGATTTCACTCTCTTCCTGAAACTAGCCAGCTAATTTTTACGTTGTGATGGGCCTGAATACCTCTGATGTCAGCCGGAAATGTGACGCTCCTTACCGTGTTTAAAAGATTCGGTTGCTAACAGGAGTTAACTTACAGGCTGTAAGTCCGAAGCGGGAGGAATTATGATAATGTCGGACTTGTCTACATCACCAATCCCAGGAAGTAAACTGTTGCCTACAATCCGTGTGTTTGTTGTAGTCCAAGAAAAGAGATTTACTTTGGAGATGATAACTCGCGTCATCGTTTCCTTTGGGGTTTGTACCTTCTGTATAGCATTAACATGTAGTAATACACACACACCAAAGGAAATTTAAAAACTTGAATCTAACAATAGGTACTCTTTAATATGTTTTGTTCTATTCAAATTCTAAGTTTGAGATTGTTTTATGTCTAGGGGGGATTGTGGCACGAGGGGTGAGAATCACTGTATGATGGCATTTCCATTAACCGATGATATGTGACTGAAACATAGTTTTTCCTCTTGCGAAAAATCATTCCGAACATCACGTTGACTGATGTCAGTATTAGGGATGCACCGAATCCAGATTTTTTAGGTTCGAATACCGAATCCTACTCGCATCCTTATTCCATTAACACAGTAAAACACATTAATGAAGTAAACAACGTCCACAGCAGTGTATTTTTCATTTTATTTAATTTTAACTGTACATTATGCCAGGATGACAAGTTGGAAAAACTATTTTGACAATTACCATAAGCCTATGCATAATGAAAGCGATGCGTTGCGACACGCTCGTTTTTACAATAAGCAAGCAGCTCCGCGCTGAAAACTATATTTAACTTTGAGTGAGAAGCTCCGCTCGTCAATGTCAGGTTTCACACGCCGTCCAATTACAGTGGAGGAGGGGCGGGAGATTACCACAGCAACCAACCGGCTCACAGCTGAAGCATCACAGCTACCAAGCGCTCGGCTGAAAAACAGCTGGAATTTGGCGTCCTCAAGGCGTTTTCAGCTGTGTTTAAAAGTTTTGGTGTGTCCAGCCCCTTAGGCTCTCCGAAAGAAAAAGCTCATCTCCACGTCAGCACCCGATGTGTGTAATCAACGGCCGCGTTACGTCGACCAGCGTAGCGCAAGCCTAGGGTTCGGTTCGGTGGAAAAAAAATCTAGGATTCGGATTCGGCCGAATACTGGGCTTTTTGACGGGGTTCGGATTCGGCCGAATCCGAATCCGAATCCTGGATTCGGTGCATCCCTAGTCAGTATGTTTACTAATATCACATCTACCGCATTATGTTTAACCGAAGGCGACATAAGACTATTATCCAAACAATAATGCCAAGGAAAGCCTCTTAAGGGCCGTTCACATTATAATGATAACTATAAAAAAAATGTTTTATATTAAATAGAATAGTGGAGTTTACACCACAACTGTAACGATAAAGATACAATAAACGGTATCGTTGGGATCACTTGCCAAGATTTTTTTTTTATGAACTGATGAACGATAAACCATTGACAGTCAATCAAATCTATTTGAACTTTAAGTGCACGGCATTTTAAATGACAGATGAGACTGTGGAGAACCTCATTTCTGAGATCTAGTTACATCAAATTGCCTCAGGTGATGCAGTTTACACTGACTATGCCAAAAGGATATTAGATTACACAAACTACTGGATTCACTGTTTAGAGTTACACAAACGCGACGTGTTGAGGACATCTGCTGATTATACCGGCTGTGTAAAAGATCGCCTGAATGGATTCCAAAACTGTAAAAATCAAATAGGGGAGCTGGTAAATAAACCTATGTTCACAAAAAACAGATTAGACATTTAATGAATGTGTATGTAATTTTAATACTAAACTACTAAGTGCATGAATATTTCTATCTAAAAAAATTTTTAAACTTCAAATGTTACAAATCTAACCACACTAAAGTCACAAACAAATGTGAAGGCCCCTCTTATCAAGCTAGTGCTCTGGTGTAAAATATTGTGCAGCCATTCTATGTTTTGCATTGACCCTCAAATAAGAAAAGTGCTACATGTTCAGATGATTTTCTAAGAAGAAAAGACTTTCCATCCTGCATTTACTATTCATCCAAACTCATTACGGTGTATGAAATACAAATGAGATATTAAAGAGGCTTTTACACTCTCTTGTATTTAACATCAAGCAATGCAAGTATAAAAACCCGACATTCACATTCTACTTGGAGCTTCTGCACACATATGCTAATTAAGTTTACACTTTACTGCAGCCTCCTACGCGGTGTCAACTTAAATGCTTGTAAAATGCCACAAGTAGGAGTTAAGAAACATACATAGAATTACGACTTTAGTACTAGTTTAGTACTGACCCACACCCCAGAAGCCTCTCGTTCTCAAGGTGGATGCTGGTACCTTCAAATCATGCTTTAACATAACAAAGCCCTTAAACTTCAACTAAACAATATAGTGTTGGATCAGGCAAAGTATTCTTGGCCGCAGTTTAGCATAAAAAGTCCAACGTCGTCTCAGGTTATCTGATTACTTTGCCTGCTGCACAAACACACAGGAGACATCTCCCACCATAACAGAAAAGAGCTTCGCCTATGGCGCCCGCAGACAAACACCTACATCTAACAGAAACCACCAGTGTCTGCCTCACTTCTAAACCACAATTCCAGTGTTACACCCAACGCTCATGCTGAATAATAAACAGTCTGGGTCATAATCATTATCCTCATATATACAGAGAATAGTTAATATTTAGATGAAAAATAGAAGTTAAATGATATCATAGAGATAAAACAGATAGTTTTACATTAAAGATATACTTTGAGGGCTCAACAATGATTTCTTAATTTTTTACTTCAAAGCAGGTTTTCATATGCAGTGATAGCTGGATATTAAACAGCTATTATTTAACGGCATGTTGGAAAGGGATGGTGTGGAAGATTAACTTGGAAGCATCATACACGTATACATTAAACTCTCTGAAACAAGTGCAGTCCTGGTTAAAATACCTGGTGTCTTTATACTTTAATGTGGAGAAGGATGTTTTGAGGGCACTAATAACAGTGTAGAAACGGCTTGTGTACAGCACACAGATGATGTTCCTTGGAGCAGAACAACTGACTAGACCTGCTCGACCATATTTCTATGCAAACTAATTTGTTTGGCGTGGTTCTGAGAAAGAGAATGTGTGTTTTCAGGCATAGTGGAAACCCATTGAGGTCAGACTACAAATAAAACATCCGGCACGAGCTATATTATGATGGTAAAGATGTTTACATGACAGTAGACCTGCAGGCATGAGTGTGGCATGTTTAACAGGACCTATATTTTGTGTACAAGATGACTTCCTTTGGAAATATCTGTATTGCTAAAAACAAAAAGAAAAAAATAACAAAAATATATAAAATATACATATATGAGCAGCTTGGATGCAAAAGCTGCTAAATGCCAACTCTGTCATAAATGAGATTGTCGTTTCAAATTTGCCTAATCCTGGCCTCAGGTCATTCAGAAATATGACTTTGCTAGCAAAATCGTTAAACACCATGTTGATTTTTCAGCAAAGTCCCCAATGTGCACGAACCATTGAATTAGATGACATACGGCGTGCGATGGATCACATTCAAACTTGGGTCATTGTGAGCACTTGGACCTGAATTAGGGATGTTAACAATTAATCGATCTTACAATTTATTGTCGATAAGAATTAAATCAATAAAACTTAACCATTGTTGAAAATTCAAGCACGTGTGTGCGGCGCCTGTGCAAAGCACATACAGAAAAAAAAGCAAACTAGCCATGATCACAATGATGCTCGATGCCAAACACACACCTGGGCTTTTTAACATCATGTGAGACGAGGCTAGCTGCTAACGCAAAAAATGGCATCCGCAGTGGATGTGATAGGGTCCAATACAGAAAATACAAATACGGTTAAGATTCTGAAAGCACCCTCTTTAGGGAGCTATACACAGGGAAGGAGATCAGAAGACATTTTTAATGAACAGATTAAAATGTCATCTTAAATTCTGACAAGAAATTAAAACGTAAACTGTAACTGACTGTCGTTACACTCTAAACGCCCGCAACATCATTGATCATCATAATTGACTGGTTGATGCGCTACACGCTAAATACTGTTGCGTTGAAATCTTCTTTGCTGAAAGTACGTCGCAAGTTTAAACGACGGCGATGATTAAAACATACACAGAGTTTTAACTGTTTTTGAATCCATAGATGCTTCAATGTTTTATAAGTTGGGTAAGAGTGCCACCGAGTGGATAATAGCAGAAATATGGATTACCGTATAAACTCATTTGACTAATTTGACAAATTAACTTGTTAATGACGTGGAAAGAGTTAACTACTTCTGAAATGACTAAAATTACTTTTGTGAAAGAAGCCATTTTAGTTATTGACTAATAAAATTTTTCAGTGCCATTAAAGTAAAATTACTCAATCTAAACATAAGAGTGTAATCAATCCCTCCAGAAAAACGTGATTATGCCATCGCATGATTCAATACATAATCAGCCAAAGTTCGCATATTTATGCGGAGGCCGCATTTTTTCAAATACGCCGCACTTTAGCCGCATAAATTGCAGATTTCCGCCCCGCAAAATATGCGGGCTTGGATGATTTCATAATTCCCACATTTTCATAGCAATAAGTCACATATATCTTAGCAGAAGTTGAAAAATGTTGCACTTACTTTACACAAGCACAGCCATGTCCCCTGTTGCCATGGGAACGTTATGAAGTGACGTAATTACTCGACGTAAACATCATTGAAAAGCTGCAAACAGTTTTTGCAAGTTCCCGCAATTTCATTGCATTAATATCCCACATATTCCATCGCATTTTTTAAGAAAACGTGCCGCATTTTTCTGGAAGGACTGCCTAATAGAAAAAATTCAAATTTACAAGAAAACATGTGAGACACACTTGAAGGGTTCTGTATCTTAACTTTTTCATATATATAGGGCCCTATCTTGCAGCCAGCGCAATTGACTTTGTCAGTGACGCATGTATCATTCGTATTTTGCACCGGCACACAGCGGGTTTTTCCCTCCACAGACGCACGTCGGCAAACTAGGGAATGAACGTGCGCTCCCTAGGCGGTTCAGCGCAAAAAAGGAGGCGTGTTCCGGCGCAAACCATCCCTGATTGCAGTTTCAAAAAACAATTGCGCCACTGACCAGAAAAAACTAGTCTAAAGTCAGTGGAGCGTTGCGCGTTGTTCATTATGCTATTTTAAGGGCGCATGCTTGACCATAATGTATAGCATGCACAACGCGCACACACTTTGCTTATCTAATCTACACAGATGCAACATTTATTTTTGCAAATCATAAATTGTTACAATAAAAAATATTAACACATGAGATAAGGGAAATCATTGTGTTGAGCATCGTGGTGATAGTCTTTATTTATTGTGTGGCTGCGTAAAAAAATTCTCATGCAAATAACGATTAAAATATTTTTATAAGTTTGTTGTGTGGCTGTATTACGTTTATTTTATGCAAATAATAATTAAAATGTTTTCATAAGAAACCTTAATGTATGTGAACTTGAGTAAGTGTACTTTGGGGTTGGACTGCTTGCGTTTCTTGGCTTTTAGCGGTGAGGGTAGACGCAGCGATGTCCTCGGCTGGCGTCAGGTCCTGTGTAGAGGCAGAACCACCTCCCGTTACACGGCATGGCCGATTTATGCTGGCAACTTTGGGATTCCCCCATCTCCTGACATCATTGTAGCGCTTGCGGCGCAACGTCCTGGGGATGCCAGCGGATGAGACAATTGCGGCTATTTCCTCCCACGCCTGTTTAACCGACGCTGATTTGGGCGGGTTTTCCCCATCCCCATACAAAACAACTTCTCTGTCTTTGACTGCTCCTACAAGAATGTCGGTCTCCTCAGCTGTGAACCGCTCCTGGCGTGCGCCTGGTAAATCCGTCATAAAAATAGCATGGAACTCGCGCACTTGCGTTTAAAGGGAATGTTGGACAGCGTTCTGATTGGTTTATTTGACTTTACGCCCAAACCACACCTATGAATAATGAACCTACTTCAGACCAACCCCTTATTGATTTGCGCCTGGCGCAAGAGTTATTTCTCCCGCCGGGAAAATAGCAACAGCGCCCAAGATCCGCCCACAAAGACACTTTCTAAATATCAAAGAGTCTTCCAGGCGAAAACCTGGCTAAAACACACTGTAAACAGGCCTTAATGTGTAGCAGAAAAAACACCCAATCTGGCAACACCCGCGTTTCACGGCTGCATGTGTCATCAAAACAAAGAGCAGCATGGAGGTGACACACTGGACGCTGCTGAAATCCCTGCCGCGCCACTCACATAGTTTAACATTAAATAACATCATATTTTTCCTAAACGGTTAACGATTAACAGGCTACTAACACATAGTCTGGATCTTGACATAGACTCTGACTAACCTCACACTATTTAACGTGCATGTGCAGTGTGCAATACCTGCGAGTTGTCCTACATGCAATGCCTCACTAGCGCTTCTTGCCCGGAAAACCCCCTTGAAGCACCCGGCTAAGGTATGTGCAAGCAAATTTTAATAAAAAATTAAAAGACAGTCAATGCTAATGTAAACCCTGGTTGGATAAGGATTTAAAATTTGGATATGAAGATGAAATCTGACGCATTTTGCTTCAGTGTTTAAACTGATAAATTAATTGCTGTCTGTGGTTCTATATGGGCTATAATGGCAATAATTAAAAAAAATAATATGGGGAAAAAGAACTATAAATTAGTTCATTTTTGGAACTGTGAGCTAGTTCAAAATTTTGAAATATGAACTACGAACTGAACTAGTTCATGTAGAAAGTGAACTTTCCCAACACTCTATTTATATATGTAAATTTATTTACATTTCAGCCTGTATCTCACACTTCACAATACGGATGTAAACCTCAAACAATGTGGCTTGTTGAGGTTATTTTTTATTACTTTCCTGAGTCTTACAATATTTTCAAATTTTACAAAATTGAAGGGTCCAAAATTTTAAAGAGTCTACGGTGGACTTGGCCAGTTTTAGGCCAGTGAGTAACCACCTAGCAACTACACAGAATATCCGAGCACTACCCAAACATCCTAGAAACCACAGTCAACACCCCAGCGCCTCCCACTTTTGCTTTAGAAAATGTAACTCATGCTCAAATTGACTGAGAAATCACTTCTTGACATGACGACAAGCACTTTTGGAGCTCTTCCATATAGGATTTATCAACGCATTATTTTGCCATACAAATCGCTCAGTTCAGATGCATTTACACAGGTCACGTTCTTTTACTCATACAGTAGGGATGCCAGGAGAGGTCACCAATGCTTACTGCTGCCCTCTTTTGGAGGTGAAGAGGATTTTATTTCTCCTGACTATCAGATTGTATTATTATGCACAACCATGGCATGTGTCAAGATGACGAAGGCATTCCTCTCTGAAATCTACCTTATCTGCGGGCTAGGGTGATAACAACTTGTAATTATGGTTGAGCCCAGGGTGGCGCGGCTGATGTCATTCAAGGCTTCAACACGGGATTCACAGAGCAAACAGAGGTGGTGGTTTTTCCTCTGAGGCCTGGCTGAGTAAATAGATGAATGTCCCTGAATAGAGACCAGATATATGAAACCACAGTCTCCCTTTTCATTGCGTGGAAGAACACGGGGTTATAGCTGCCAAAAGAACAAAAATACTACCAGCTTGTGGAATGTCTTGGCATTAGCGAATAGAGAAGCAAACTCATTATGAAAGAAAGAGAAAGAGAGAGAGGAAGAATAAAAATCCCCTCAGGCTAAATGCCAACGGCCTCAAATCAAACTGCAGCACAGGAGGAACCTTGAGCATATCTCATGAAAGCCATGAATCTCAAGTTCACCTATAGCTTCTCATTAGCTGAGTCAACGTTTTCGTTTCTGGCGCACTTCATTCCTCTCAATATGAATTGTTCCTTCTCAATTTTGGCCTACTAGGAATTGTTTCTTCAAATTCTTGTTTCACTTTGACAAAACCAAATGTGAAGTGCAAGCCTAAAGAAAAGCACACATGACCTTGAATTAACTTTCTAACCACTTTCGATCGCCGCTGTTAAGGAAATGGATGAAATTTCATTGTCAGTCAGAACCACCGGCTGATACTGGATCTGCCGAACGCCGATGCTGATCATTATAAGCACTACATAAAAATTCCTTGGTCTTAGACAAACAACGCAACCAACAGGAAAGCAATCAATCCGCTCTCCAGGATCTCTGCATATAGGACAAGCCCAAGCTTTGTTGCCTTTGTTTACGGACATGTTTGCACTTGTTCATAGAGACTGCGGAGGAAAAAGCTGGTTGATGGACGACCAATTACCTTCAGCCCCTCATCCTGTCACAGACTGAAGTGAACCGCGTGACCTTTGAAGAGAGACTTGTTGCCCGGGGATGCTATTGTTTTCTTTGGATTTTTCACGCCAGGGAAAATTGTAAAAATACTTTGTTTTTTTATTTTTACAGCTCCCCTTTCAACCTGATTTTCAAAAGAAAAGTTCCCTCATATTTCAAAAACTGAATCATGATATGATAAATAAATTTCTGCCTCTATTGAAGTTTCATTTAAATCCTACTGTATATTTTATTTTCATGACAAAGTGAAATTTCCTTTCACGGAAAAGGACAATTTTCAAAAATGGTTTCTAGCTGTCACCGGGGTGGTACCCTTTTAAAAAGTACACCATTGTAACTAAAGAGTTCATATTAGTACATCAAAGTGCATAAAGATACATATTAGTATTTAAAAGTCACATTTTTGTACCATATTTATATCTAAATGGTACATTTAAGGGTCTTTTTAAGGATACCACCCTAGGCACAGCTTGGGACCATCTTTGGACCATTTCTTCTGACAGCGTACAACAAAGAGAAATGCACAAATAAAACGGTTGTGTTTCTGAATGCTAAATTCAGTTTTACAAACACAAAGTGTTAATTTATATCAACAGTTACTTTAACCATTTACATTCAATCCAGCAGAATGAAACAACACTGTAAAAATGCAGCATTTTTGTCAAATCAACATATATTTTTATGTTACATTAACTTAACAAATTAAGTTAAACAATTCAACTTTTTTATGTCAACTTATTACAGGTCAAAACGTAAAATAGTAGGTTGAATTGACTTGCAAAACAATTAGTTCATGCTGGAGTGTAAACAACTATTTCAGTACATCACTACAGTGAAATAATCAGAAGTGAAATCCGAGATCTTTATGTTCAGCCACAGATCACCAAAAATGGGCTATGATTATTAGTAGGGATGGGTTATAATGGTCCCTATTCATCCAATAGTTTACTAGCCACCTAATGTGGTGTCATCCAGTTTACTTATACACTCTTAGAACAAATGTGTTAAAAACAACACATTAGTGTTGATTCTGGGACAACGCATTTAGTTGTCCCAAAATGTGCCTTTCAACACATATCTGTGTTATTATTGAAACAACACGTTTTGTGTTATTTTTAACACAACTTGTGCTATAGTTTAACACAAAATCAACACAAAATGACACATAATGTGTTATAATTACACAAAATGTTTTAAAAGCTAAACGCACATTTCTGGGCCTGTCATTTTTGGGATTTACTTTTTTTGTACATAATGTACAGAACATTCTGTGAAAAATAACCTTGATATCTTTAATACTGACTGAGTAAGGTCATGTCAAAGATTGAAATGAAAGTGAAATCAAACTTTGATGCTCCTAGTATCAAAAATAGATTAGAAGACTTTAGCCTGGATTTCACAGACAGGGTAATTTTTTTAACCCTACACTCTAAGAAAAAAAATTGTCAAAATATAAACAATACTATACAGTTGGTCTATTTGCTAGTTTATTTCTGCATCAAATTATTTTTACTGAACATGGATTGGATCTAATTAACATTCAACTGACCACAAATTAAGCTAAAACAAATATAATAAGACAGCATGGCAACCTTCAAAGGTGGTTTTTGCTATTCAGCATTTATTTTATTAACAACATTAACTCGTTTTTTTTACATTTAATGGATTTCTTTATGCAGTTAATTAATAAACAATCGGTATCTGCCTTTCTCGTGCTATTGCCGATATGCCGATGGTTTCAAATTCATCAAATATCGGCCGATAAATATCGGCGGCCGATCCATCGGTGCATCACTAATTATAACCCTTTTAAAGGGGATACTGTATTTTACCAGACTTTTTTTAAGATGTCAAATAAATCTTTGGTGTCTGAGTGTATATATGTGAAGTTTTATCTCAAAATATCATACAGATCATTTATTATTACATGTTAAAATTGCCATTTTGTAGATATGAGCAAAAATGTGCCGTTTTTGGGGTGTGTCTTTTTAAATGCAAATGAGCTGATTTCTGCACTAAATGGCAGTACCATGGTTGGTAGTGCAGATAAAGGGGGCGGTATTATCCCTTTCTTACATCACAAGGGGAACTAAATTTCAATGACCTAATTTTTCACATGCTTGCAGAGAATGGTTTACCAAAACTAAGTTACTGGGTTGATCTTTTTCACATTTTCTAGGTTGATAGAAGCACTGGGAAACCAATTATAGCACTTAAACATAAAAAAGTCAGATTTTCTTTATATGTCCCCTTTAAAGGGTACTGCTCCAGTTGGGGTACACATTTTAACTATTTTTTAACAGTATAAGGAATTTACTGTGTTTACTGTGAATAAGGTTGACAAAACATGCAGTGTGTATGCAGCCTGAGGCAAAAAGAAAAAATTAAGTAACAGCTGCTATCTCTTGTTAAGGCTGTTTTAAGTATTATCATCACGTTTTTAACTGCATCAGTGGAGTGGAAAAGTGATTTGCTTGAATGTGTATTTCTGCTTCACATTTACTGGCTTTGGGTTAATGTCCGCAGATACAATATGACAACAACCTACACTTATTCAATGAAGGGGATCAGTCAGGGATCAAAATGCGAGAATGAGTCCAAGAACCAGTTAAATAATATATGTTTAAAAATAAAAAACAATGATTAAATTGTTACTGAAAGCTAGTGATCCCGTACTATAATTAAAGAGTGTTGGCCCAACACAGTAGCTGGGTGAGGTAAAGGTTGACAGCCTCTTGCTCAGTGCTATAAATTACACAACATCGCCTGACTGAATACCATTTCACTCTTGACTTCTCATTTCAGTTCAAATTGTATTTACAGACATGGAAAAAACATGGCAAGCAGGAGGAGCTAAAAATGTCCCATTTACCATCCGAAAATAAATCCAGCAGAGTTGAAACCCAAAAATAAACCAGCCAAAGAGGACTTCATAGGGAGGGTAGCTCTATTCACAACAAAACAGAAGAACGTCTGTCTTGCTGCTTTGCTTTTATGGTCACGTTTTTTTCTGTATATCAGCAGGGATGTGGTCATTTAGTGACAAACAACACATCCAGAACTGAGCCAACTAAACCCCTCTGTTTAATATCTTTATAGTGTCGATTCAAACTGATGAATTTGCGTTCCCTGTACAGCTGACTGGGTCTGCTTTTGGCTTTATCTCTGGTTTTTATAAACCTAAATTAGACACAGGCAGCAGACTCTGTGTTGAGGGTCCGGCCAAAGCCCAGGGGCGATATGGAGGACAAGAATATTCCGGCAAAGCGTTAGATGAAAGGGCAGCATTCCTGTTTATGGAGGGTCTTTTTCGGAGGGCTCAAGAGCAGCTTATAAACTCCCACTAATTCAATTAAGGGCCGTTTCAGCAGGCTGACTGGAGCCTCACGTGGAGAGAGAGAGAGAGAGGGGGCGAGAGAGAGAGATATGGAAAAACAATAAGTAAAAAGGCGTGTTTTGCCCTTCGTTTTGCACTCTTTCAGCATGACTTGGAATAGTTCAGTGATATCTAATGTCTTGAAATTTAAACTTTTCCAAGTCCCAAATGCTTTCAGGAGATTCCTTAAAATAAAAAAGAGTTTGTGGATAAATAAATTAAATCTGGATATTCACATTTTGTTGTATGTTCCTTGAGAAAGAATTGAAGAGTTCAGATGCAAAATAAACACCACCTCCGTCAAAAAAATTATAATGATCATAACCGAATGCTCTCGAAACATACACTCTAAAAATTGCTGCATTATTTTTTAACCCATAATGGGTAAATATTGCACAGAACCCATGCTGGGTTAAAAATTACCCAATGTTGGGTTGTTATTATCCAACCATGGGTTATAATAACCCAACAGTTGGGTTAAAACAACCCAGCATTGGGTAAATTTAAACCTAGCAGTGTGTTCTGTCCAATATTTACCCATTATGGGTTAAAAATAACCCAGACATTTTAAGAGTATAGGGGTGAGCGGGGCACAAACTAAAGCAAGGTTAATTGTTACGCAGCTACTTTACATATTTATACAAGAATGCAGAGCAATCTGTGCTTTTGGTCTTTTTCTCTTACTATCAGAAGACGATCTCCTGTAAATTTGTGAAAAGTTTTGATGTGTTTTGGTTAAGATATTGAACAAAGAGTGTTTTGGAGGCATAAAAGTAAATTTCTTCATCTTATGTTTTTTTTTCCGATTTCTGAGTTGGGTGTGTAAGTTACCAAATCCAACCTTATTATTATCTTGTTACCTAAAACATAACACTGTTTTGAAACATGTCAGCAACTCCTAGTAAATTATAGCTGGGATTGAAAACATTTTTACACAGCGGGGTTAGTTGTCACACAGTGTTAAAACTAAGCCTCCAGCATACAATGATAATGAAATGAAAACAATTTAAATTATAGCTATCAAAATGATAACTGTTAACACAATATCAGGAGAAATAACTCACAGTTATAATTTTTTGTCTTAATTGTGCTGCCCTTTCAAAAAATCTATTTATATGCATTGCTGCATAATACAAGGATGGTTGGATGAAGGATCATGAATGGATGAATGTGTGGATATCTATCTATTATAGGCAGATATAAAAACAATATCCACCTTTAGTATATAGACAGAATTTGATTTAATTTTTTGTGTTTAAACCAAATTTTCTAGCAGGTGTTACTGCAAACCCTTTGTTTGTTACAATAAACCCCACCTATGGGGAAAGTTGTAACGTTTGCACTCCTGTCACTTTCGGTGTAATTTTATGATAACGGTAGGTCCCACAAACAAACTTTAAAGGAATAGTCTACTCTTTTGCCATATTAAACTATGTTATTACCTCAACCTAGACGAATTAATACATATCTATCTTTTTTCAATGCCTGCACTGCACAGCGCGTTGTGAATGTGTTAGCATTTAGCCTAGCCCCATTCATTCCTATGGTACCAAAAAAAAGTTTTATTTTGTGGCACCATACTAACTGGTATAACTCCTCATGTAACAGTCTTTAAATAGGGAAAACATGGAAGTGTTTGGTGGCTTCCCTGTTTGGTACCATAGGAATGAATGGGGCTAGGCTAAATGCTAACACATTCACAACGCACTGTACAGTGCACGCTTTTAAAAAAGATAGATATGTATTAATTCGTCTAAGTTGAGGTAATAACATAGTTTAATATGGCAAACGAGTAGACTATTCCTTTAAGTGTTCATTTGTAGCAGAGATGTGTGTGTTGATTGTGTAAAAAATGATTCATCTAACTTAAATATTTTTTGAATGATAGAGTCAAAAAGCGTTAGGTTGTGCCCCGCTCTCCCCTACTATACATTAACCCAAATCTGCTTAATCCCACCCTCAAGCCATTTAGAAATAACAGTTTTTAGGCAGCCAATTTTGGCATTGCTCTCAAATAAATTTGTCTTGGTGAACTTTTTCCACTAGCAAAAGATCTATAAAAATGTCTCTAAATGCATCTACAGTCTCTGCTTTTTTGTTTTTCAGCCAACCCACTGTCAAAAAGGGTTACCCACCTTAAATTAAAATAACATTTAAAACAGTTGACGAGTGTAATGGTAAAAACATAGCAATTAACTATGCCCCTTTTTAGGGAACTGACACGACGAGCACATTTAACTTTTTACAAAAGGAAAAAATCAAAGCTGCCATAGTTTCTCAAAGTTGTACGTGTGGGTGTGCGCAGACAGCGAAATCTGTACTTTCACCGAGTTTGGTGCAGCGTATCGCTGTCACTGAGCCAGTAAAGTGATTTAGGTACACAGCCTCAGGTAGTGCTTTTTGATTCCAGCTTCCCTTTCCAACTAAGCCTCCCCACGCAAGAGGAAATCTTTGACTTATTCAAATCTGTTTGGTGTGGGACAGCCCCCTGCACCCTTTAAACCAACAAACTGTCATTTAAATAACCATACATCCTAAACAAGCAAAAGTATACATACTAAAGATTGTAATGCACATACAGGGCTGACCTGACACAAGCATATTGCACTTGCCGTATTAAAACAGGAACAGAATTATAGAGTAATAAATGATCTATTCATGAAGAAAGGTCAGTGGGTCACATGTGTGTGCGTTTGTTCCTGTTATTTTGTATTTACATAGTTGGTAATTGCCAAATAATAATAACTTTTTCATGTAATAACTATGCAGCAGTCCTTGTACAGAAGTACTCTCGCTATTATTATAGTGATTAGTATTTAACATGTTAAAAGAGTACTAGCGAATGAGTGACAACAAATAGTCATTGCCAAATGAACAGAATGATCGATGAGAAATCAGCAGATGTAACCTAAATATGTCAATCATTTTCTGCACTGACTATTGAATGAAACCTGTGGCATTCTGCAGAATCGGATTAAATACTGATAAAAGCTAAGAGTATGACACTTTTATAATAGTTAAAATATATCCTCACATTAATTAAATATTAAATTTACATAACTAATCAAGTATGAATGTGCATGAGATGCAAAACTCTTAAAGGAAAACACCACCGTTTTTTAATATTTTACTACGTTCTTACCTCAACTTAGAAAAATTAATACATCCCTATCTTTATTCAATTCGTGCATTTAAACTTTGTACAGCGCGTTGTAAATGTGTTAGCATTTAGCCTAGCCCCATTCATTCCTTAGGATCCAAACAGGGATGAATTTAGAAGCCACCAAACACTTCCATGTTTTCCGTGGTAACATCATCACTCCTGACTACTCCTCCTCTCTCTCAAACTTCCGTCAATATTACTACACCCGAGGTCGAAGTGCTGCAAACTAAGTGCTCTTCCGCCATACAATATAGTTCTAAATTTTTATCAGCTTTAAATATTGCCACGTTTTATTTTGTGCCACCATACTTATTCGTGTAACTACTCATCATGTAATAGTCTTTAAATAGAAAAACATTGAAGTGTTTGGTGGCTTCTAAATTCATCCCTGTTTGGATCCCAAGGAATGAATGAGGCTAAATGCTAACACATTCACGATGCACTGTGCAAAGATTAAGTGCATGTATTAATGTATGTATTAATTCGTCGTAGTTGAGATAGAACATAGTAAAATATTGAAAAACGGCAGTGTTTTCCTGGACAGGGCTTTTCCTAGTCCCAGACTAAAACGCATGTTTGAGCTGCCTTAAGTAAAAACATCTTAACATATATCAGCCCCATTGTTTTGTCTAAAGATGCACACCAGTATAGTTTTTTAAAGTTTTGTTACTTCAATGTCCTAAAACAACTAAGGCCTAGTCCTGAATTAATCTAAACCCTGTCTGGGAAACTGCCCCATAGAGTTATTTCAATTTAAAAATATCAGTTAACTCAAAAATGTTACTTTTAAGTTGAATTTTAGGGCAAACAGATAACTTACGTTTTTAAGTTGAACCAAATTTTTGTACAGTGTATAAAGGTATTGTATTTTTTTTCTTTCACCAAAGTTATTATAGAGAATAACAAAAAATACACAATCCCTTACAAAAACAAGCATTCGCTGAGATCCACTGTACTGTACGTGAAACACATCTCGTATCATATCATTGCTTATTATGCTGACATGTGGTAAGTAAAACAGAAACTGGGCAAAGGACCAGGATGTTTTCTCCAGTGGGTACATTCCACAGAGGGTAGCCATAAAATCCTTATCATACGCCTATCACATTAATGGCATATAGATGTGTAAAACACTGGCTGAGTGCCCGATCACGGACACAGAACGCGCAGGCAGTAAACCCTGAAAAAGCCTGTACACTCGCACGCATATGTAAACGCACATGAACATGTACGGTCCACGAAAGCAACAACTTTATTAGTATCATATTTACAGATGTTGTTAGAATCCATTACAGGCTTCAAGTCACCTAATGGTTTATAACTGACATTAAATATTTGCTGGACTGGCATTATCGTGACACTCTTGCCTCTAAGGCCAAGGTTGCAGACATACAGGAGACTCTAATGATTTTATGATTATGCTTGGAGCCAACACCTGCATTAAACCAGGCAAAACAACAGACAGTAAAGCATAATATGCTGAAAGGACGAGTTTGACTTTCCCCTGAGCTACAGGGAAGTGAAGATTGAGGCTGGCTTTGCACGCTAGCAGACCATAGGAGTCCAGAGGCCCAGATAAGATTACTCGTCTTATAAGCCTTGAGGGGCTAAAGGTGACAAGTCTCTACTGTGAGCCAAATTTTGTAAGGTAGACCATACATCATTTTTTGGTTTTCAATACTGAAACCGCTGTAGTTAATTGTACACTGTAAAAAGTTTTGAAGAGTTTGCTTCCAAAACGCGATAAACGCCATTTTTAAATCAGTTTTGTATTGGTCAGTATTACAAGTAAATTCTTCATTTTACGCAAGATCCGATGTGTTATTCTGTCATCTTTTCCCAATTTTTTTCCAAACCATGACAAACGCCAGTCTTCCTTTTCTGCAGAATAAAATAAATCCGGTTAACCAATCACACCGCACTATTTCATGCATTGTAAACAATAATGGCGGTGTGTTGAATACACACAGAATCCTAGTTTTTCTCATCTACTTTGTACTTCCTGATTAACAAACAAACAAAAACAAAATAATAATTTTGATGGCATTGATAATGTGGTGGTTTTCTGTGGCGGGGAAAAAATGTAAGCCATCAAAATCGAATAATTTATGTGAGAGGCACTCGGGAGAAGGAAAAATGCCGGCTGTTGCTTGTTCTCCCGACAGCATCAAGCTTCTGTCATGCCAACACATTGACACCAGGGGATCTTATTGTATGAAAAACTCTCCATTATTTTACGCAAAGTCAACGAAAATCACGCAGAACCAAAACATTTTACAGCTGATCACTGTCAGAAAAGTTCAACGATGATGTACCAAAGATGACAACAGCAATGACAGTGTTTTTAATATGACAAATTAAGTGTTTTTATAAGTGGGCAAAGATTAATCGCGATTAATCGCATACAAAATAAAAGTGATTTTTGGAAGAATATAAATACACACACATTCATGTATGTATTTAAGAATCATTTACATGTTTATATATATTTATTTATATCTTTATATATTCTATATTTAATATAAATAAAAAAAATTTATATACAAATAAAACAATTCTGAAATGAATATATGAATGTGTGTGTGGTTAAATATACATAATAATTAGACACAGTAAACGCACATATATTATGCAAAAAAATATTTTATTTTGTATGCGATTAATCACGATTAATCTTTGCCCAGCACCATTTTTTATAAATGCCATTAATGTTTTTTTAATCAGTGTATACCACAAGTCAACAAAATGAAAATAACATGGCAAAGATAATAATCAGTTTTATAATAAATCTTTGAACTTTTAATGCTAATTTTCTAAAGATGCTATGTGAGAGTTTGTAACAGAAAATAGTGGTTTTCATCTTGTCACTTTCTTGGTATAGAAAACACCCAATTTTTACCCAAATTAGTCAAAATGGATTTATTGCACTTTGGAACCAAACTCTTCATTTGTTGGATCAACTTAAAAAAGTAATTTGAATGGTTACCTTAGTAAATTCAACGTAAAAAATTGTTAACTCAAAACAGTTGTGTAAAAATTGTTGAGTCAACAAAAAAAAATTACTTAAAATTATATGTTGAACAAAGTTTTTTTTAGTTTGACAGAGATTCTTATGGTCTCCGTTTAGATAAATGACTCTTTTACTAATTTTAATATTAAAAGACAGAACAGAAGAATCAAAGCACAAATGTGAACCACAACCAGGTCAGATCAATGGAAAAAAAAGGTACAAGAGTTGTGTCTGGGACGGTACCTTTTAAAAAGGTCCTAATATCTACCATTTTGGTACATATGTGTAAATAAATTTAAATAAATAAAAAGAAAGGCATATACATCTCAATTTGTATTCAAAAAAAATTATATTAAAGTCAATTTTTTTAGGAATACACTAGCATATTGCTACTCAAAAACATGAGTTGCCATCATAGCTGATGTCTCCTTGTGGTTTTCTTTCTTATTGTGACCAAACAAAATTTTAATTCGATTCGAACAGCGAAGACAGTTCTGGTGTAACTCAATACAGAGACAGTCAAAAGTGATTTGCTAATGTTGAGTCATTCATGTTCCATTCCTCAAAGCAAAGGGCAAAGTGGGTGGTAGACATCAAAAAGTCAAAAGGTTGTGCCAGAATGATCTGAAAACCAGAACAGTACAGGCTCTGATAGACCTTGTATCCCATTTTTGCTTTATTTTGAGGATAATGTGCCTCATGGAAGACCTCCATGGGTGTCTGTCTTCTCAAGGGTGGCATTAGACAAGGGCGGAGAATCGAGCGGTCGGAAAAAAAGATGAGAAGAGGGTAATGGTTCAATTGGCTACTATGTTTGTTGCTGGTCATCGAGTTGCCATGGCAACCACTACAGATTTGAAATATACCCAAAATCGGACCTGTTTATCCTGTTACTTAAAGGATACATGCTTTTTGGAATAAATGTCAGATAAAATATTAAGATATTGTGATTAGATTATGGTCAAGAACAACGTACATTAAAATGAGATAACGGACATGCTATTGTAATAATACAGAATGTAAACCAGCTGAACCAACGAGGGGGCATTTATGCACATAATAATGAATTTCTGTCATTATTTACTCACCCATGTAATGTTGAAAATGAAATATAAATATTTCTGTGTCACAACCTCCATCTAATTACCAGAAAGGACCTTAATGCATTCCTAAGCCAACAGAGGCGCTGATAGTGAGACTGTTGGCTAAGATGTTTGTATGTTGAGGGTCTGCCAATTGTTCAGTAAAGCGGGGGCTAAATGTGATGATCTGATGTGATCAATTTTTTTTTCTTATGTTGGGTTTAGTCACAAGACCAAGGAAATGATAAAGGGAAATGAAATGTCCTTGCTCTCTTTTTCTTTGGGTCTTTTCTTTGAGACTCGGGTGTGGGGTGCAGGCCACTAGGCCAAGCCTAAAGTCCTAATGACACAAATTTTATACATATATGAAACACACATCCGGGACCATTTTAAACAATAAACTGACACAAAGGCATTAATTAGTATCATTCCACACACAACAACGTCAGAACGGTACTCTTTCTCCACACTTGTAAACACTAGGGTGGTAGTTTCGCATACGTCATGCGTGACCTTTTGACGTGATGGCGTGTTACGTGAGGTCGCGCTGGTGCGTCACACAGCCGGTGCAAGATGAGAAGTTCTGGTTTAAAAGTGCATCTTTTTTATTTCTCTTGCCGAAAATGATAATCGTTTCGCTCGATAAGACCCTTATGCCTTGTTTGGGATCGTTTAGAGTCCTTTGAAACTGCACTGAAACTGTAATTTTTTGAGGTCCAATAAAGTCTATTAAAATGAGAAAAATTCTGGAATGTTTTCCTCAAAAAACTTAATTTCTTCTCGACTAAACAAAAAAAGACATCAACATTTTGGATGACATGGCGGTGAGTACATTATCTGGTTTTTAAGAAAATTGAATTTTCCTTTAAGTGTAAACTCAAGTCAGTGCTGTTAATTAAATCCTTTCATTTGCAAACTGTGTACAAACAAATTTTGAATATATGTTAGAATTTAATTGCTACCTGCTGCAATACAGTAAGAAGCAAAGGGCATTAACCTGCAAAAAAATACAGTCTTATAACAAGCTATTGGTATAAAGGTCTGTGACTAAACGTTTCTGTAGACATTTCATAGTGCACAAAAACCACCCTTTCACCCATATGTCATTCAAAACCCATATGACTTTCATTCATCTGGAATACAAAAGATACATTTTTAGAATATCCAATTTACTCATCTAATAAGAGTAAAGGATAAAAAACACCAAGTGGTCAGACATTTGTTACACCGTCAGAAAAAAGTTACGAACCTTTACATTTTCCGTCGCTGTGGTGGTATAAGGTTCCATTTTGTACCTTTTTAGGTAAACATAGTACAATGTTGTATCTTTTGGGGTATATTACTTTACCTTAAAGACCTACTGTGTACCTTTAAAGGTACAAGTAAATGTTTTGTACCCCAAACATTTAACTGGTACAAAATTGGTCCTTAAAAGGACACGATAGGTCCTATTGTACCCCAAAAGGTACAACATTTCAATGTGTTGTATACTTATAAATGTACAAAAATGATCATTTAAGGGGAAGCCCCCCAGTGACAGAAAAGGTAGAATTTTAAACCATTTTTTGAAAGTGTACATTTGCGTGAAAAAAGTTATTATTGATAATTCACTGCATGTACTTTTTTAAATAGTTACTTTTTTCAACTTTCTTATAGTGAGAAGTTGCTATAAATACATTTTTTTTATCTTAAACTTATTATAATTCAACAATAATTCAAGCTAATTCAATTTTATGTTTATAATTTATAGCAACTGCTCACTAGTCAAGAAAGTTAAAATTAATTGTAAAATGAATTAAACTTAAACATTTTGGTGCAAAGGGATTTTTTACAGTGTACAGTAAAATATGAACTAATTAACAGATACTTTTATGTAATTTATATGTAAAAAAAACCATTTTGACTTTTGGAGCTTGACAGCCCCAGTCCCTTGAACTTATATAAAAAAGAGTGGCCAGATTATTCTTCAAAAATCCACCTACCTACATACGTTTTGGCAAGACATAAGGGTGAGAAAGCAATGACAACATTTTTATTTTCGGGTGAACTTTCCTTTTAACTGTATATACTAGTGTTGTAGTCAAGACCACCTAAACCGAGACCAAGTCATGACCAAGACCAAGACAGGCTGAGACAAGACCAAGACTTTAAAGGGTCGAGACCGAGTCAAGACCAAGACAGGCCGAGACCAAGTCAAGACCAAGACCATTGCAAGTCACTGCATTAAAACACTTATACAACCCCAAATCAGAACAAGTTGGGACACTGTAGAAATTGTGAGTAAAAAAGGAATGGAATAATTTACAAATCTCAAAAACGCATATTTTATTCACAATAGAATATAGATAACATATCAAATGTAGAAAGTTAGACATTTTGAAATGTCATGCCAAATATTGGCTCATTTTGGATTTCATGAGAGCTACACATTCCAAAAAAAGTTGGGACAGGTAACAATAAGAGGCCGGAAAAGTTAAATGTACATATAAGGAACAGCTGGAGGAGGACCAATGTTTAGGAATAGGAATGTTGTCCCATTCTTGTCTAACACATGCTTCTAGTTGCTCAACTGTTTTAGGTCAACTTTGTCGCGTCTTCCTCTTTATTATGCACCAAATATTTTCTGTGGGTGACAGATCTGGACTGCAGGCTGGCCATTTCAGTACTTAGATCCTTCTTCTATGTAGTCTTGACGTTGTAATTTATGCAGTATGTGGTCTGGCATTGTCATGTTGGAAAATGCAAGGTCTTCCCTGAAAGAGATTACGTCTGAATGGGAGCATATGTTGCTCTAAAACTTGGATAAACCTTTCGGCATTGATGGTGCCTTTCCAGATGTGTAAGCTGCCCATGCCACACGCACCCATGCAACCCCAAACCATCAGAGATGCAGGTTTCTGAAATGAGCGCTAATAACAACTTGGGATGTCCTTGTCCTCTTTAGTCTGGATGAAATGGCGTCCCAGTTTTCCAAAAAGAACTTCAAATTTTGATTCGTCTGACTACAGAACAGTTTTCCACTTTGCCAAAGTCCATTTTAAATTAACCGTGGCCCAGAGAAAACGCCTGCGCTTCTGGGTCATGTTTAGATATGGCTTCTTTTTTGACCTATAGAGTTTTAGCTGGCAACGGCGAATGACACGGGGGATTGTGTTCACTGACAATGTTTTCAGGAAGTATTCCAGTGCCCATGTTATGATTTGCATTACAGTAGCATTCCTGTATGTGATGCAGTGCCGTCTAAGGGGCCGAAGATCACGGGCATCCAGTATGGTTTTCTGGCCTTGACCCTTACGCACAGAGATTTTTCCAGATTCTCTGAATCTTAAGATGATATTATGCACTGTAGATGATGATAACTTCAATCTCTTTGCAATTTGTCTCTGAGAAACTCAGAAAACAATTTTTCGTCACAGCATTGGGGGAATTGGTGATTCTCTGCCCATCTAGAGTTCTGACAGACACTGCCACTCTGACAGGCTTTTTTATACCCAATCATGTTGCCAATTGACCTAATAAGTTGCAAATTAGTCCTTAAGCTGTTCCTTATGTGTACATTTAACTTTAACGGCCTCTTATTGCTACCTGTCCCAACTTTTTTTGGAATGTGTAGCTCTCATGAAATCCAAAATGAGTCAATATTTGGCATGACATTTCAAAATGTCTCACTTTCAACATTTGATATGTTATTTATACTCTATTGCAAATAAAATATAAGTTTATGAAATTTGTAAATTATTCCATTCCTTTTTTACTCACAATTTCTACAGTGTCCCAACTTTTTCTGAGTTGGGGTTGTAATAAAATGTGGAATATGCATGTGATTAGGAACTTCTTGTCTGTGTGCGTGTGCGTGTGTGTGTGTGTGTGTGTGTGTGTGTATGCCATCAGAGAAGTTGATAAAGTAATCAAAGGCATTGCAGATATGTGGGAATTTATCTTTGTCTATAAGCAAATAAAAGTGAACAAACACTAAAGAGCTGAAATCAACTTAACCATTTAATCTGAACTGTCTTTCCATGGCTTGCCATCCACTTAACACAATGCAGGTGTTTTTAGTAATAAAATTAGAAAAACTGTCATTGGGAGAAACTTAAACAATGCTTAAACAATGCCAACATCATATGCCTGAATAAACTGCATACAATTAATGATAAAAAATAAATTTGTGATGTGCACTGCAAAAAATATATATTTTCAAGAAAAAATGTTCTTAGTATTTTTGTCTTGTTTTCAGTAAAAATATATAATTCTTTTTTAAATTAAGATGCTTTTTCTTGATGAGCAAAACTACCCAAGAAAATAAGTCTAGTTTTTAGACCAAAAAAATCTGCCAATGGGTTAAGCAAAAAAATCTTGAACCTTTTTCTTAAACACTAAATTCAAGAAAATTTCAAGAAAAATTAGCTTACCCCATTGGCAGATTTTTTTTGCTTGTTTTATGCACAAAATCTCTTAAATTTGATATTTTTGGCCTAAAAACTAGACTTATTTTCTTGGGTCGTTTTGTTCATCAAGAAAAAGCATCTTTATTTAAGATTTTTTAGATATTTTTCCTGAAAACACAACAAAAATACTAAGAATTTTTTTTCTTGAAAATTTTTTTTTTTGCAGTGGTGGTCTTGACCGGTCTTGAAATCAAATTCTGAGTCCTCTTTGTCTGAGACCGAGACAAGACCGAGTAAAAATGCGGTCGATTCCAAGACGGGACCAAGACCTTTAAAAAGTGGTCTTGAGACCGGTCTTGAGAACTACAACACTAGTATATACACTTGCAAAAAAGCGAACTGCTTCTTAAGCAACAAGGCACCATGTAGCAATTACACCACTGGAAGTCACTGAAGCCCTTAAATCGCCGCCTGTTTTTAGATGTTATCGAATGACAGATTTATTCTTTATTAATGATAATGATACCCTAGCCGCTCTATTTTCAGCCAGTCTTGGTTATTTCCAGGCATATTTAGCACTGGCAAATCCGGGTGTTTTATTTCCACAGAATAGTTGAGGCTTAAAATCCGAGCTGAAACCACAGACCACACTGTGGCACTATGCAATGCCTGATTACAGAGGAAAAAAGTGGAGGCCGAGTGCGTGGAAGGCAATCCCTTCATTTGGTGCTAAAGATGAAGCGGGTAGCTCTTCAGCATTACTAACCCCAAATGAGCTTAACACACATTTAGGATTGGTCACCACTAGGTTACTGGGGGATAAGTATGTGCACATGAAAAGTATGTGATAAGAAAAAAAAAACATCCACTTAATTCTGTTAAGTATTTATATACATTTAATGCTGGGTTATTTTCACCCCAAGTTGGGATGACCAAGGCTCCTTGGGTTGTAATTTAACCTACTGTATGCTGGGTTGTTTCAACCCAAAATGCTGGGTTGTTTTAACCCATTGTTGGGTCAAATATAAACATTGTCTGGGTTCATTTAACCCACCAGCTGTCTCTTTTTAACCCAGCATCTTTTAAAGCGTAGAGATGATCTAGACTTAGCACTTTAAACCAGTAATCCAAATTTTATACAGCACATGTGACACCATAAACGAAATACTTTAGTACTGTCATAGCCATTTCATATCATAACTAAAGCAGGTAGCTGATAAAATCGAACACTTAAAACTTAATTACATACATAAAGCCGAATGACCTGTAATCTATCTGCGCTCATTCACTGGGTGTATCACAAATCATGATCAACTCGCCATTTCCTGACACGTTGGAAATTCCCAAAAAGCACTGCGAATTGTCCTATCGGCTGATTGCTATTCATTGCCCATAAATGTCGTCATTGTTTAAATCTCTCAAAAGTCGTTAGATAGCATTGTGATGATTCAGGGCATGAAAAAATAGAGACACAGCCACTGTAAAGCTATGTATACAGCTTAGATGATTAGATAAGGTCTATTAAGTAACTTTATTTGCTTTCCACGTACAATTATTACCTCATAATTACTGTAAGTTTCAGTTTGGCTATAATGTACAAACAGTGCATGTAATGTTAGTAAATAGAGGAATGATAGGGCTGTGCCCTGGCGCGGTCCTCTCTCAGGGCGTTGCACACCGCCTTTACTTTTTGGCTTAGTTAATTGAAAGACTTGCTCTGCTGGACTTTCCAGCACTACAAGATGCTAAAATGAAGCTTAACCTATTCCATCAGATGCCTTTATCTGCCATTAGAGGTAAAGAGGTGCGCTGGTATTTTCCGCACCCTTCATTATCTCCTGGGTGTCCATTATCTAAAAGCCCAATAATAGCCACAGTCAACTCATTATGCACTTTCTGGATTTGAGCTTTCAAATGAGATCTTCTTAATGCTGTAATAATATTTATATTTATAACCATATAACCAGACCTTTAATGATAGTTATAATCACACGACAAGAGAGTCAAGCAAAAAATAGGCAACTACTTTTTTCTGATATGTCTGGTGTCTAGACTTTGTATAATTAAAATAATTGTCTTAAGGGGCATTCCACTTTTTTAGCACTTTTAGCATAGCTTAGCACAATCCATTGAATCTGATTAGACCATTAGCATCGCGCTAAAAAATAACCAAAGAGTTTCAATATTTTTCCTATTTAAAACTTAACTCTTCTGTAGTTACATCTGGTACGTAAGGCTGACGGAAATTAAAAGTTGCAATTTTAGGCAGATATGGTTAGGGACTATACTCTCATTCTGGCGAAATAATCGAAGACTTTGCTGATGTAACATGGCTGCAGCAGGCGTAGGGATATTGCGCACTGCCCAAAAATAGTTCCCTGCCATTGAAAGTAACCAAGGGGACTATTTTCGAGTCAAGTTTTAAATAGGAAAAATATTGAAACTCTTTGGTTATTTTTTGCGCAATGCTAATGGTCTAATCAGATTCGATGGATTTTGCTAAGCTATGCTAAAAGTGCTAGCGCCAGACCCGGAGATCAGCTGAATGGATTTCAAAACGTTAAGAATCAAATGTTTAACTCTAGGGGAGCATATTTTCAGAAAAAGTGGAGTGTCCCTTTAAATTATTTTAATTTTGAGGTCTCTGCGGTATTTTAACTTTTAATCGTAAACCACACTGCATTTAGTTCGATTTAAAAGAACAAAAAAGTATAATTTTTTCCAAAACTATTTTTACTTCAAGAAATGTAGGCTGTTTTAAGATTTTGTTTCTCAATGGAATAGATGTTGAATTAAAATCTTATTCCTATCGTATGTTTGTGTTGAAACTCAAAGGAAGATTGGTTGACACTAGAATCGCATTCTAAAGCAATTATCATGACATAAATCAAACTTTATGCCAGAGCGAGCTAATGATTCACAGCTAAGCAAAATAAAACAAACTAGAGCGTGCCTCGGATGCAGTTAGGCCATAAATTCATGATTACTTTTCTACAGATAGCTGACAGCTAGCATTTATTAAATTGAAACAGTGCCTGTATGCCAACTAGGTTCCACATGGGTGCAGAGAACAATCTAGGTCAGAGATGAGCATGACTTTGCCCAGCGCTGGGCAGTGACATACGGCAGGGCGTGAGTGGAAAAGCTTGCCGAATTTTCGACAAGAGAGTTTAGTCACCTGCTGCTTATGGCCAAAGTGGCACATGTCATAGCGCGTGAGCTGACTGTTGGAGTTGCTAAGGTTCCACGGGGCTTATGACACTGTTTACACTCGCCCATTCGTCACGCAAGGCGTATAGACACACAACGCATCTGTAAATATCACACACCCTCATAAGCGTTGACGACATGCACACACCCAGAACTGTGGAAGTATCTGTGCACTCTCTAAAATGGGACCAAGACCACAAAGTGGACAGTAAGGCTACTCCAGTCTTCAAACAATTATAGGGAGAGCAATGAACTTGTCTCCTTGTAAATACATGGTGGTATCCCTTGGGCATCTGGGAGTCTGTGTTTGGGAGATGATGTCAGCCCTGTGCTCAATCCATTAAAAACAGTAAAGGTAAACAGCGAAGACGTGCTAAACAAATCCCAATGCCGCCTGTCCGTGACTAACGTCATTTGTAACAAAATTAAAGAAGAAAGGAAGTGAGACCTCTAACATCATTTCGCATCTATTAAGGGAAAATACACAGGGTTCCTCAACAGTTGAAGCTGTTAAAGGGATAGTTCACCTAAAATAAAATTTCTGTCATTTAGCGTCATTCCAAGCCTATATATAAGTTTTAACATGTGATGGTCAATTGTTTTGCATGCAGTTACCATGATAAGAAATAGCACATTGTTTAATTCGTTAATCTCTAAATGAATTGGTTGATTCCAGTTTATTTGATATCCAAGGGGGTCCTTTATCCTCAAACACTTCAGTCCCCATTTACTGTAACTGTATTTAAAAGAGTGACCGTACACTTTATAAAATCTCCCTTTTTCGCTTCCAAAAATAAAAAAGAAAGAAAGTCAAAATGAGAAAATTATGAAATAATTTTTGAATCTTTAATTTTTCTCAAGGTTTATCTTGACATGGTGGTGCACCTGTGTAGCTCATTGGTCATTGTGTTGGCAGCACGAAAGGTCATGGGTTCGAACTCAGGGAACACACATACTGATAAAAATGTACAGGGCTCAACATAAAGGACTGCCAGATGCCCTGTGGCAAGCATAAAAGACACTTGGGCCAGTATTGTCACTTGCACGATCGCCACTAAAATATATTTTCTGCTTGTGACGTTTGTATGTATTTTTATGGTATGTAACCATCGAGACAAAGACACATTTTAAGCAATGTCATGAGGTTTCTCCTACTTACCTCACTGGTTGTTGTGGACACTGTTGCGTTTGTTGAGTGTTATGTCAGCCTGTAAGCAAAGAGACGTTAAGATGGCGGTGGCACCGGCGCCCTATAATTATGATGCCAAACGAAATGTAATTATTTAACATCTTGAAAGCAGACATTTAATTGGGTAAAACACGACGAAAGAAGCGATGCAATGTTTTGCACAGTTTGCCGTGAGTGTCCTGGTAAAGCAGACAAGTCAGGAGCATTTTTTGGAACAAGCAACTACTGTAAACAAAACCTCGAATGTCATGAGAAAAAAGCAGATAGCGTGCATGGTGTCTAAATGGTTTGCCGATAATATTTTATCTAGTTTACTGAACATAATGGTGATACGTATGAATGAAGACAATTTTAATCGCATCGAGAGACATATCAACACAGAATATTAATAACAACGTTTAATTAATATTGGTTTGTTATCTTCCTTACAAAAATATTCCCTTGATATGAGCTCTCCATTTCTGTGCGCAATTAACTCTTTCCCGGCCATTGATGAGTTAACTCGCCAATTAAGAGAAAACGCTTCCCTGCCAATGACGAGTATTTCCGCCAATCCGTAAGACCGCTATTATACCGCAACTTATAAAACTCGGAAGTATCGCCCTAGGGCAAACAGCTGTATGCCTGTGTATGTTTTGAGGATCGCTCTGAATCTGATTCTCTATTAAAAGTCGTTCACAAAAATTGAATTATCTCAGATTTTTGTTTAAAAGCAGAGGGTCTGTTCTTTCATTTGATTGTATGTTTATATATTTAAAGAACATTTTCAGGAAGGCATTAAACTTTTGTGAAATCATGAAAAATGCTGGTGTTGGCTGGCAAAACGCTGGCGGGGAAAGAGTTAATCCTGATATACCTGAAACTACTGACCCTGATGACAGTAATGTGAAATTTCAGAATTAAAGTTTACATTTAAAATTGCCAAGTGTCTTAACAAATGATGAATAAAATGTATATGTATAAAATTATATTTGACTTTTGAATTATTATTTTAAACATGTGACACTGAAATCTTTTTTTGGTCGAGCCAGTGAAAATTTTGGCAGGGCAGTGAAAACCTGAACCACTGGCCCGACCAGTATACATTTTTTGTTGTTGTAGTGAGCCCTGCTGTATACCTTGCACTGTAAGTTGCTTTGGATTAAAGCGTCTGCCAAATGAGGAAATGTATTTGTGGCTAAGTGGCTAATTTTATAGTCATTCAGTAACTACAGTAAGTTTACAGTAATGTTGCAAACAAAATTCTCTCTTAAGATCTTTTTTACAACAAACTTCCCATATTTTGAGCTGCATGAATGCACAACATACATTTGTGGACAAAAAGGCACCCTTGGTAAATATGAGCAAAGAAAGCTGTGAAAATAAATCTACAATGTTTCTGCTTTTGAAAAATGCACAAAAAGTTTCATTGATGAAAAATATTTACTTTTTTTTAGATGTTGTCCATAACTACTGCTTTTGCTGCACATCAGAACTATAGTCTTTGTTTACCCATTGTGTTGCATTGTTTAGGTGATTTGGGCGTTGTGAAACTTAATATTTATTCCCCTGTGAAACTGTAAGTCATGACTGGAAAACATCATGTTTCTAGTCACCTTGGTATGCTAAGAAATTTTTTATATCAATGGGAATATACATCAGAATATTGGGGTGCCAATAAATGTGTCCAGTGTGTTAAGAGAAAAACATTTATTTAATAATGCAACCCCCCCACACCATTTAAATTGTCTTACTTCAATAAAACATTGTATTTTTGCGATTTTATTAAATTAAATCTCAAAAGGAGAAACATTGTAGATTTATTTTCACAGCTTTCTTTGCTTATATTTACCAAGGGTGCCAATATTATTGTCCACAACTGTATGTTTGCCTAACCTAAGAAGAACCATTAGAGGTTTCCTCTACAAAAGAAGTCATTTTAACTTTTCCATCAAGCTACACGAATGTTTTGTAATGCAATCTATGAAAATAAAGAGAGCAAAAATGCAAAAAGAGCTGTTTCATTTTACAGTATTTCTTTCCTTTTCATGCACTGCTCAGTGGAGTTAATTGCTGTTGGAGTATGAGGCCGCGTCATCCTGTATAGGCGGTGGTTAAGTTTTGTGGTCAATTCAGAGACAGAAGGCTCCAGTTTGCAGTCCTGCAGAGACGCAGCTACTGCTTCCAGACTGTCTTCGTTTATTTAAAGATGGACAAACCTCTGAATGGCCTCACGATGGTTTCGTAGCAACCGTACTCTCGGTTCTTGGATGTCAAAGCAATGCACTTCATCTGGGGCCGTCCAGATGGCCTTTTTTTGATCTTTCAATCCTATTTTTGACGTTCCAGATTATGCTGAATCTTCCAAAGGGGACATCAGCTGATCTCAAGGGCTTATAAAAGACAGCCAATTACAGTACAGTTTTTCCCACATTGAAATATACCAGGCATTTTTACACAAAGCTCTCAAAGAGAGTGAAAGTCCACTGATGCAAAGAAAGGCAGAAAGCCCACACATATAATACACACAGGAAGTTCAAAGAGAAACCGAACAGGAAATGAAACCGATGATGAACTCACTACCTGACAACTATAGAGACAAACAGAAGTTCTATAGACAATAAACAATGCCAAACACATTAACACACATGTTTAAAGCCTATCCTGTACTTGAAATAAAAGTCCTTGGAAATGGTGGTGGATGAGAAGAGCTGGATTGTGCATTATGTACTTCTTGACATTTCAATTTTAAGCATGCCTTCCTTGATTATACTGTACATGAGGGAATCTATACTGAGTGACAGAAACAAACACCTGTACTGCATGCAGGACATGCAAATTTTGCTTATCTATTAATTCAGATTAGTAATAAATGATTTATATGCATTTACACCAGCTCTGCAAAGATGTGTGAAATCTATAAGGATTTTATTTGGGTATTTCTACAACTATTTAACCTTATGTTTTGGAAAATAAAATAACAAATGAATGTTTTCCGCATTATGGGACAAAAAGAGAATTATAGTTGTCTTTGATGTTTTCAATTAGGGAAAATAAAATATGTTCAAATGCTGGCTTTGGGAGAGCACCCAGAATTCAAGGACTAAGCGTGCACCATCTGTGCTTACGGATCGGGTCACGGATTGGTTATTTTTCCCAAAATGACTTACAAGCAGGCCAAGACAGCATCTGCATTTACTGCACAAAAATTTTTTTTGGGGGGGGGCTGCAAAATAGCTATAAAGTTGCAAAATAAAGTTAAATGGAGCTAAGAGCACGCTACATCTTAAAGCAGCAGAAAGCATTATGAAAAGGTAGGGGAGTCAGTACAGGACTGATTTAACGTTTATGATGCACAGCTCCTAAATTTCAACCAATCACGGATTTGACTTCTTATATGTACTAACTGTTAGTTTTCCTGATACAGACAAAAAAAGTGGAGGGATAAAGACAAAAAAAAAAAAAACAAGATATACCATCTTATCACGTCAAGTGTATGTGTGAAAAGCAATGACTCACTGTCCACTATGTCTGTGTGCCATCTATTTTAAGTTCTTTAGAGCAGAGTTCCCCTTTTCCCCATCGCATTTACGTCACTTGCATTTCACAGAAATGTCACTTAACGTTGCTTTGCAAAAGTCACTAATAAAAAATATATAGGGCAAGGTGCAGCAAATTTTTGATGACTAAAATCTTATGACCCGCAGCAGCTGATGTTGTGACAATAATGCAACATCCTCTTTCACATAAAAAGCTCTGATGGTTTATAACAGTAACATAAAATAAAGCATTGCTTTATACATGATCATACTCATTCATTGTATTTATATCATGAACTCCTTCCCTCAAAGTTAATTTAATAGATTTAAAAACTCAGTGAAAATAAGCGTTTCTTGATTTATTTGTTTACTATCATTACTGTGTTTTTACTATTTGTTTATTGTCTAAAATGTCTACCTTACCGATACTTACAGTATACAGTTACTGGATGATGTAGGATAGTTTATTAGTGTTACATGCCAACTGTGGTGTGTAAATCATTTTTGCCTCTGTGATGTGGCGTATTTCCTAGCGTGATGTGATATTCAATAAGAAAATAAATGGCTAATGACCTTACTGATTGTTATAAATGTAAAATAGTAACATTTTTGTTACTGACGTGTGCCAATGAATCTTTCACAATAAGTTGTGAAATAAAAAGAAACAGGGTTGACACATGTTGTTGACTTCCATAAAAAATGTAAAAAAACTAACTCTGTCATTAACTTCTCAAAGTAAACATGCTGTATGCTTGCTTTAGATCAGTCTCAACTCTTCTCCATTTTCACACTCCTTGTCCCCTTGGGTAATGTGATAACACATTTGAAAAATGCACATAAACGTTGCTCAAACCGAACAGTTTTTACCCAAACCTGCTTTCGCACTCATAACCTTTTCATTCAGGTTTGAACTGGAATAAAACTCGCTGAAGCATGAAGCCTTCAGTCTGCCAAAAATCCTTCCATGCATTTCCCCTGAAGCAGTTGATTTAAACTATGAAAAAACCCCACACGGGTCTAAACCAACGGGCTTTATTTATGATTGTCCATAAAGACGCATTGTTTGGGATGCAGGGTACGAGTCAGACGTCACGGCTGCGAGAGGGACACGCTATGGGGCTGCTTTGGTGCCGAGTTTGTCCTCTGATTAAGTCACGGTTCCCGCAGGGGTTAATGTGTAACCCTCGCGGCTTGCTCCGCTTGCCAAGTCCAGCAAACCCGAGCGGGGAGTGGGAGGGAGATAGAACTGGCTCCTAATCAAATATGCTATCGAACCGTGCGATTTCTCGACCTTGTTAACTCGTACATTCGGCCAGAAAAGGACCTGCACGGGCACAGAGGGGGTGTGCTGATGAGGTCACAGAAAACCAAAGCACACGCTCTGTAATGTACACATGCACATGCTCATAAATTAACACTATGTCTTTATTTGTCTGTCTCACACACATTCAGACACACACAGATGTTGTGAAAGAAACGCCGAGCACTTTACAGTATTTGTGCATTCCTCTCCAAAAGACACACACACATACACACACACACAGTAAACTTTTTCCCATTACTATTGCTCAACTGGCTGCTGAGCTTTTTTGCAATGTTTTTTACAATGAACTTCGGTGTGTGCGAAAGTCTGGCTGCTGTAATTTGTGAGTTTAAAGATGAGACTTGTCTTGTGATGGACGTAGATTTGTTTGCTCATATTCTGTGGGCAGGCTGAGTAATAAGTTGTGTAATATGACTAGTACCAGACATACTCTACATTCAAGTAGGACACCTGTGGGTGAACCTTTCTTCTCCTTCTCCCATCTACATTTAGGACTCTCGCAATATCGAAAAAAATAACAAAATAAACTTGCATTAAGAAATTTACGTCTTTTTATGACACTTTATTTTTATTTTGACCGTTATTTTATTTTTGCATATATTTACTGTACTTTTCAGTAGTGGTTATCATTCGATTCTCATTCTTGTTATATTTTATGTACACTAGGTCCTTTTTAAAACTTGAAATTTTCTAGTATTACAGAAATTACAGAAAGTCCTTGATGTCACAATAGAAAAAAATCTTAACATTATCTTAATGAATGCGTTTACATGCATGACAATTATGCTTGATAAACTGATAACGTGTGGGGTCATGTAAACACGTAAAACGATTTTCTATTTTTTTCCACTAACAACAGGCCTTTTATAGTAGTTTATTTCTGATAACAAGGGAAATAAGCGACAGGTAATTACCTAGATTCATACATCATATCTAACATGTATCAACTATGACACTGAGCTAACATTAAAGGGGCACTCCACTTTTTTGAAAATATGCTCATTTTCCAGCTCCTCTAGAGTTTAACATTTGAATTATACCGTTTTGGAATCCATTCATCTGATCTCGAGGTCTGGGGCTACCACTTTTAGCATAGCTTAGCATAATCCATTGAATCTGATTAGACCATTAGCATCGCGCAAAAAAAAATAACCAAAGAGTTTCGATATTTTTTCCTATTTAAAACTTCACTCTTTTGTAGTTACATCGTTTACTAAGACAGACGGAAAATTAAAAGCTGCAATTTTCTAGGCAGATATGACTACTCTCATTCTGGCGTAATAATCAGTGACTTTGCTGATGTAACATGGCTGCGAAAATAGTCCCCTGCTAT